>NW_025761344.1:0-2786 GCF_021184085.1 Oncorhynchus gorbuscha
CACACGCTCCAGAAGGTATATCTCTCTAGTCACCCCCAAAACCAATTCTTTCTTTGGCCGCCTCTCCTTCCAGTTCTCTGCTGCCAATGACTGGAGCGAACTACAAAAATCTCTGAAACTGGAAACACTTACCTCCCTCACTAGCTTTAAGCACCAACTGTCAGAGCAGCTCACAGATTACTGCACCTGTACATAGCCCACCTATAATTTAGCCCAAACAACTACCTCTTTCCCTACTGTATTTAATTTATTTATTTTGCTCCTTTGCACCCCATTATTTTTATATCTACTTTGCACATTCCATTGCAAATATACCATTCCAGTGTTTTACTTGCTATATTGTATTTACTTTGCCACCATGGCCTTTTTTTGCCTTTACCTCACTTATCTCAACTCATTTGCTCACATCGTATAGACTTGTTTATTTATACTGTATGTTTGTTTTACTCCATGTGTAACTGTGTCGTTGTATGTGTCGAACTGCTTTGCTTTATCTTGGCCAGGTCGCAATTGTAAAATAAACTTGTTCTCAACTTGCCTACCTGGTTAAATAAAGGTGAAATATATATTTTTTAAACAGTAGGTATGGTGTTCTTTGGATGCAACTCAGCATTCTTTGTCCTCCAAACACGGCGAGTTGAGTTTTTACCAAAAAGTTATATTTTGGTTTCATCTGACCATATGACATTCTCCCAATCTTATTCTGGATCATCCAAATGCTCTCTAGCAAACTTCAGACGGGCCTGGACATGTACTGGCTTAAGCAGGGGGACACGTCTGGCACTGCAGGATTTGAGTCCCTGGCGGCGTAGTGTGTTACTGATGGTAGGCTTTGTTACTTTGACCTGCTCTCTGCAGGTCATTCACTAGGTCCCCCCATGTGGTTTTGGGATTTTTGCTCACCGTTCTTGTGATCATTTTGACCCCACGGGGTGAGATCTTGCGTGGAGCCCCAGATCGAGGGAGATTATCAGTGGTCTTGTATGTCTTCCATTTCCTAATAATTGCTCCCACAGTTGATTTCTTCAAACCAAGCTGCTTACCTATTGCAGATTCAGTCTTCCCAGCCTGGTGCAGGTCTACAATTTTGTTTCTGGTGTCCTTTGACAGCTCTATGGTCTTGGCCATAGTGGAGCTTGGAGTGTGACTGTTTGAAGTTGTGGACAGGTGTCTTTTATACTGATAACAAGTTCAAACAGGTGCCATTAATACAGGTAACGAGTGGAGGACAGAGGAGCCTCTTAAAGAAGAAGTTACAGGTCTGTGAGTGCCAGAAATCTTGCTTGTTTGTAGGTGACCAAATACTTATTTTCCACCATAATTTGCAAATAAATCTATTTTAAAAATCCTACAATGTGATTTTCTGGATTTTTTCCCCCTCATTTTGTCTGTCATAGTTGAAGTGTACCTATGATAAATTACAGGCCTCATTTTTTTAAGTGGGAGAACTTGCACAATTGGTGGCTGACTAAATACTTTTGCCCCACTGTATATACACAGTAAAATGAGCCCTTTGTCGACACAACCTGAAAGGCCACTTAGCAAGGAAGCAAGCAAGCCAATGCGCCAAAACCGCCATAAAAAAGCCAGACTACGGTTTACAACTGCATATGGGGGCAAAGATGGTACTTTTTGGTCCTAACTGACCTAAGACAGGGAATTTTTACGAGGATGTCAAGAAATGTGAAAAAACTGAGTTTAAATATATTTGGCTAAGGTGTATGTAAACTTCTGACTTCAACTGCATACAAATAAAGATATGGACGATAACGGTGCTGGTGGAAAGCTATGGCTGGCAACAACACCTGACTCCGTACTTCAGGCCACTGCCACAGATCAAGCAGTACCAGCACTTCTTTGGCCTGAATGCCAAGCTGGAGGTAACCTGGCACCACCACTATGGTGAAGTGTGGTGGTGGCAGCATCATGCAGTGATGACCAGGTGGCGAATCGCATCTCTGCATGTCTGGCAGACATATCAGTGTGGATGACGGATCACCACCTCAAGCTGAACCTCGGCAAGACGGAGCTGCTCTTCCTCCCGGGGAAGGACTGCCCGTTCCATGATCTCGCCATCACGGTTGACAACTCCATTGTGTCCTCCTCCCAGAGCGCCAAGAACCTTGGCGTGATCCTGGACAACACCCTGTCGTTCTCAACTAACATCAAGGCGGTGGCCCGTTCCTGTAGGTTCATGCTCTACAACATCCGCAGAGTACGACCCTGCCTCACACAGGAAGCGGCACAGGTCCTAATCCAGGCACTTGTCATCTCCCGTCTGGATTACTGCAACTCGCTGTTGGCTGGGCTCCCTGCCTGTGCCATTAAACCCCTTCAACTCATCCAGAACCCCGCAGCCCGTCTGGTGTTCAACCTTCCCAAGTTCTCTCCGTCACCCCGCTCCTCCGTTCTCTCCACTGGCTTCCAGTTGAAGCTCGCATCCGCTACAAGACCATGGTGCTTGCCTACGGAGCTGTGAGGGGAACGGCACCTCAGTACCTCCAGGCTCTGATCAGGCCCTACACCCAAACAAGGGCACTGCGTTCATCCACCTCTGGCCTGCTCGCCTCCCTACCACTGAGGAAGTACAGCTCCCGCTCAGCCCAGTCAAAACTGTTCGCTGCCCTGGCCCCCAATGGTGGAACAAACTCCCTCACAACGCCAGGACAGCGGAGTCAATCACCACCTTCCGGAGACACCTGAAACCCCACCTCTTTAAGGAATACCTAGGATAGGTTAAGTAATCCCTCTCACCCCACCCCCTAAGTTTTAGATGCTCTATTGTT
>NW_025761345.1:0-2785 GCF_021184085.1 Oncorhynchus gorbuscha
GAGTGAAACACTAAGAGAGAGTGAAACACTAAGAGAGAGTGAAACACTAAGAGAGAGTGAAACACTAAGAGAGAGTGAAACACTAAGAGAGAGTGAAACACTAAGAGAGAGTGAAACACCAAGAGAGAGTGAAACACCAAGAGAGAGTGAAACACTAAGAGAGAGTAAAACATCAAGAGAGAGTGAAACACCTAAGAGAGAGTGAAACACTAAGAGAGTGAAACACTAAGAGAGAGTGAAACACTAAGAGAGAGTGAAACACTAAGAGAGAGTGAAACACCAAGAGAGAGTGAAACACTAAGAGAGAGTGAAACACTAAGAGAGAGTGAAACACCAAGAGAGAGTGAAACACCAAGAGAGTGAAACACCAAGAGAGTGAAACACTAAGAGAGAGTGAAACACCAAGAGAGAGTGAAACACTAAGAGAGAGTGAAACACTAAGAGAGAGTGAACACTAAAGAGAGTGAAACACTAAAAGAGTGAAAACACACTAAGAGAGAGTGAAACACTAAGAGAGAAGTGAAAGTGAAACACAAGAAAGTGAAACACTAAGAGAGAGTGAAACACAGAGAGTGAAACACAAGAGAGAGTGAAACACCAAGAGAGAGTGAAACACCAAGAGAGTGAAACACCAAGAGAGAGAAACACTAAGAGAGAGTGAAACACCAAGAGAGAGTGAAACACTCAGAGAGAGTGAACACCAAGAGAGAGTGAAACACCAAGAGAGAGTGAAACACCAAGAGAGAGTGAAACACCAAGAGAGTGAAACACTAAGAGAGAGTGAAACACTAAGAGATTGGAACACCAAGAGAGAGTGAAACACTAAGAGAGTGAAAACCAAAGAGTGAAACACTAAGAGAGAGTGAAACACAAGAGAAGTGAAACATTAAAATGAAAACACTAAGAGAAGTGAAACACTAAGAGATAGTGAAACACTAAGAGAGAGTGAAACACTAAGAAAGTGAAACACTAAGAGAGTGAAACACTAAAAGAGAGTGAAACACTAGAGGAGTGAAACACTAAGAGAGTGAAACACTAAGAGAGTGAAACACTAAGAGAGTGAAACACTAAGAGAGTGAAACACTAAGAGAGAGTGAAACACTAAAAGAGAGTGAAACACTAAGAGAGAGTGAAAAACTAAGAGAGTGAAACACTAAGAGAGTGAAACTAAAAGTGAAACACTAAGAGAGTGAAACACTAAGAAGTGAAACACTAAAAGAGAGAGTGAAACACTAAAGAGAGAGTGAAACACTAAAAGAGAGTATGAAACACTAAGAGAGAGTGAAACACTAAGAGAGAAGTGAAACACTAAGAGAGTGAAACACAAAGAAGTGAAACACAAAGAGAGAGTGAAACACAAAGAGAGAGTGAAACACAAAGAGAGAGTGAAACACAGAGACATACAGACATGGCATTTACAGAGTGATTGAGCTCTAGAGCAAACAACTGACAGGGTTTTTAAACCAAGGGAAGGAACTGTGATAGGGTACAAGACTCAGGAGGGAGTGTGTCTTCTGATTGTGATGGTGGATTGAAAGTAACTGGTTAGGAAGTGATGATTTTCACCTGTGAGGGAGAAGGAGAGAAAAGGAACACAGGACACACACACACACAGGATACACACAGGATACTGTTTATCCGTAACACTAGGCATTAATTTACCCTAATGTTGTGACTGGGCATTTAGTACCTAATGTTAAGCGACTGGGCATTAGTACCCCTAATGTTAAATGAACTGGGGTGTTTGTACCCAAGCTAAGTAACTGGGCTTTAGTACTAATAATGTGACTAGACTATACTAAAGCTGGCATTTCAGGTTTTAATCCCAATGTTAAAGTGACTGGGATTTAATACCCTAATGTTAAGTGACTGGGCATTTAGTACCCCTAATGTTAAGTGACTGGGCATTTAATAACCCTAATGTTAAGTGACTGGGCATTTAGTACCCCTAATGTTAAGTGTCATAAATGTATAGTTATTAGGTGCCAACATCTTTGAAGAAAATAAGAAATAGTGAAAAGGAAAGAAACAAAATAGCTTTGAGTAAATACCACGTGTACAAAATGAAATGATGAAAGTATAAAGTAGTAAACATCTCGTGAGCCAATACCCTGACCCTACCACAAACCCACCCAACCCCCTCCCCAACTGAGGGAGTTAAAGAACCCATATCCTTAGACACTAGTCTTTAAGCTAGATGTACTTGCTACGCATAGCATCACTCGAATTAGGTTCATTCTAAATCAAATGTATATGGAATTAGAAGTACATTGACTGTTCCTTGTAGCATGAAAATATTGTTAGTCAAGTAACAAAATACAATTTGATTAAAACAATATTGACTGGACTAATTAGCCCCACTTGAGCATGTCTCAATTTTTTTTCTTTATTTAGATCAAATAAACTTGGGTGCATTCATAGTCACCAACCGAGCCTACCCGCACACCCAAATGTCAACCGATCGGCATTCCCCAAAGCGCCCTGAAACCTGTGCCGCTCGGCGACAAAAGCGATGACCACAAACGCACCCCAGCAGGTCAGGATTAAAGACATCAAACTATGATGTATAAATGAAGACCGTTACCAGACGATAACTATCATCTCTCAAATATAAAATAGGGACAAGTAGTTAAACAATCACCATCCTCCTGATTTCACCCTCCCCCCAAAATATTATATATATATATATATATATATATACACACACACAGCTTTACACTTGTGTATGTGTATACATATCAGCTAGCTGGCAATTATGCGGCCAGCCAATGAGTAGCTTATCCCT
>NW_025761346.1:0-2785 GCF_021184085.1 Oncorhynchus gorbuscha
GACAGACAGACCCAGCAGGTTGGTAGGCAGGCAGGCAGATACAGACAGACCCAGCAGGTTGGTAGGTAGGCAGGCAGACAGATACAGACAGACCCAGCAGGTTGGTGGGCAGGCAGTGGATACAGATGGACCAACGGGTTCGAGTGATGGAGCAGACAGATACAGACGGGGCCAGCAAGGGTTGGTACAGACAGACCAGGTAGGTAGGTAGGCAGCCAGGCAGACAGATACAGACAGACCCAGCAGGTTGGTACAGACAGACCAGAGTGGTGGTGGTCGGGCCAGGCAGACAGATACAGACAGACCCAGCCAGGTTGGTAGGCAGGCAGGCAGGCTCAGACAGACCCAGCAGGTAGGCAGGCAGATAGACAGACGGGCCAGCAGGTTGGTAGGCAGGCAGGCAGATACAGACAGACCCAGCAGGTTGGTAGGTAGGCAGGCAGACAGATACAGACAGACCCAGCAGGTTGGTAGGCAGGCAGGCAGATACAGACAGACCCAGCAGGTTGGTAGGCAGGCAGGCAGATACAGACAGACCCAGCAGGTTGGTAGGCAGGCAGACAGGCAGATACAGACAGACCCAGCAGGTTGGTAGGTAGACAGACAGACAGACCCAGCAGGTTGGTACAGACAGACCTGAGTAACAGGGTTAGCAGGTGGGCAGGGCAGGCAGACGGATACAGACAGACCCAGCAGGTTGGTAGGCAGGCAGGCAGATACAGACAGACCCAGCAGGTTGGTAGGTAGGCAGGCAGACAGACCCAGCAGGTTGGTAGGTAGGCAGGCAGACAGATACAGACAGACCCAGCAGGTAGGCAGACAGATACAGACAGACCCAGCAGGTTGGTAGGTAGGCAGGCAGACAGATACAGACAGACCCAGCAGGTTGGTAGGTAGGCAGGCAGGCAGACAGACCAGGTAGGGAGGTAGGCAGACAGACAGACCAGGTAGGTAGGTAGGTAGACAGACAGACAGACCAGGCAGGTAGGTAGGTAGGTAGACAGACAGACCAGGTAGGTAGGTAGGTAGACAGGCAGACCAGGTAGACAGGCAGACAGACCCGGCAGGTAGGCAGCAGACAGACAGACCAGGTAGACAGGCAGACAGACAGACCCAGCAGGTAGGTAGGTAGACAGACAGACCCAGCAGGTAGGTAGGCAGGCAGACAGACCCAGCAGGTAGGTAGGCAGGCAGACAGACCAGGTTGGTAGGTAGGCAGACAGGCCAGGTAGGTAGGCAGGTTGGTAGGTAAGCAGACAGACCAGGTAGACAGACAGACTGCTGTAATGTTCTCTGATGTTGTGGTTTTAACTCACGGCGCGTCACAGCGCTGTGTCGACTCGGTACAACGTCTAACATTGATGTCATTGTACATAAGACTGACTTCTAGATAGACAGCTGTTTCTTAGCCTCGGCATGGGACCTGTAGGCTGGGTCTCTGTAAAGCACTTTGTGACCACGAGGCCACTGAGGTACAAACAAACTAACAGTTAATGGTGGTAACTAACTGTAGACATTTTAGGTTTCCATTGAGCCGGGTTTAATTAGACAAACAACATATATATATATAGAGATAGATATTTCACTTTATATATATATATATATATATGTAGAGATAGAGATATTTATAGAGACAGAGATATTTCACTTATATATTATCTACCTCACTTGCTTTGGCAATGTTAACACATGTTTCCCATGCCAATAAAGCCCTTGAATTGAGAGAGAGAGAGAGAGAGAGAGAGAGAGATCATGGAAACAGAGAGACTAGAGAAAGGAGACATTTTCCGAAGGTCGACAACATTTTATCCGTTGAACAGGGGTGGATTTTTTTCTGTCTAACTTTTCTTTATTTAAAAAAAAACAAAAACAAATGATGATGGAAACTGTGTATTTATTATTATTATTTTAAAATAAATGAATTGCCTTCGACTTGCTTTTCTGTTTGGCTGGCAGGTTTCATCATTTACAGGAGTTCCAAGTAAATTATTGCAATCTATCACGTCTAAACCCTTTGAACTACATTTCCCATAAAACCTCAAATATTGTATTTTCAGTTGTTTGCAGCTGGTGATAGTAAAACTGTGTAGAGGATCATCTAAACCTCTGTGAACTACATTTCATAAAACCTCAAATAGTATTTTCAGCTGGTTGCAGCTGGTGATAGTAAAACTGTGTAGAGGATCATCTAAACCCTCTGTGAACTACATTTCCCATAAAACCTCAAATATTGTATTTTCAGCTGGTGATAGTAAAACTGCAAAAAAACCTGAATTTTTATAGAATGGGAAGCATAGAAATAGAGCACATAGAACAGATGAACCGCTTCTTAGACTTGCTTTCAATGAGTGACAGATCTATAGTTCACATTTCTTACATATTTGCAGCATTAAATGGAAACGCACCATAGTAGGCAGCGGTCGTATTCTATTTTCTATGTAAAACTTGACTAAATGTTGATTTAAAAATATATATAATAAAATAAATAATCACTGGACAAGTTAATGGAAACATAGATCTTAACAGAAGTAGTAGTAGCAGTAGTAATTCTAGTAGTAGTAATAGTGTAGTAGTAGTAGTAGTGGTAGTAGTAGTAGTAGTGGTCTGACGGTCTCTCTCTCTCTATCTCAGGATGCTAGGGAACTGTGTAGCGATGGGAGAGGGTTGGGACCGCTCTCCCCTGTAGGATGGTGTGTGGTAGTAGTAGTGGTCTGACGGTCTCTCTCTCTCTATCTCAGGATGCCAGGGAACTGTGTAGCGATGGGAGAGGGTTGGGACCGCTCTC
>NW_025761347.1:0-2784 GCF_021184085.1 Oncorhynchus gorbuscha
AGCCACTATCTCAGAGACCAATACAACCTCCTCTACTCCAGAACAATACAGCCACTATCTCAGAGACCAATACAACCTCCTCTATTCCAGAAAAATACAAATCAAATCAAATCAAATCAAATTTTATTTGTCACATACACATGGTTAGCAGATGTTAATGCGAGTGTAGCGAAATGCTTGTGCTTCTAGTTCCGACAATGCAGTGATAACCAACAAGTAATCTAACTAACAATTCCAAAACTACTGTCTTATACACAGTGTAAGGGGATAAGGAACATGTACATAAGGATATATGAATGAGTGATGGTACAGAGCAGCATACAGTAGATGGTATCGAGTACAGTATATACATATGAGATGAGTATGTAGACAAAGTAAACAAAGTGGCATAGTTAAAGTGGCTAGTGATACATGTGTTACATAAGGATGCAGTCGATGTTGTAGAGTACAGTATATACATATGTATATGAGATGAATAATGTAGGGTAAGTAACATTATATAAGGTAGCATTGTTTAAAGTGGCTAGTGATATATTTACATCATTTCCCATCAATTCCCATTATTAAAATGGCTGGAGTTGGGTCAGTGTCAATGACAGTGTGTTGGCAGCAGCCACTCAATGTTAGTGGTGGCTATTTAACAGTCTGATGGCCTTGAGATAGAAGCTGTTTTTCAGTCTCTCGGTCCCAGCTTTGATGCACCTGTACTGACCTCGCCTTCTGGATGATAGCGGGGTGAACAGGCAGTGGTTCGGGTGGTTGATGTCCTTGATGATCTTTATGGCCTTCCTGTAACAACGGGTGGTGTAGGTGTCCTGGAGGGCAGGTAGTTTGCCCCCGGTGATGCGTTGTGCAGTCCTCACTACCCTCTGGAGAGCCTTACGGTTGAGGGCGGAGCAGTTGCCGTACCAGGCGGTGATACAGCCCGCCAGGATGCTCTCGATTGTGCATCTGTAGAAGTTTGTGAGTGCTTTTGGTGACAAGCCGAATTTCTTCAGCCTCCTGAGGTTGAATAGGCGCTGCTGCGCCTTCTTCACGACGCTGTCAGTGTGAGTGGACCAATTCAGTTTGTCTGTGATGTGTATGCCGAGGAACTTAAAACTAGCTACCCTCTCCACTACTGTTCCATCGATGTGGATAGGGGGTGTTCCCTCTGCTGTTTCCTGAAGTCCACAATCATCTCCTTAGTTTTGTTGACGTTGAGTGTGAGGTTATTTTCCTGACACCACACTCCAAGGGCCCTCACCTCCTCCCTGTAGGCCGTCTCGTCGTTGTTGGTAATCAAGCCTACCACTGTTGTGTCGTCCGCAAACTTGATGATTGAGTTGGAGGCGTGCGTGGCCACGCAGTCGTGGGTGAACAGGGAGTACAGGAGAGGGCTCAGAACGCACCCTTGTGGGGCCCCCGTGTTGAGGATCAGCGGGGAGGAGATGTTGTTGCCTACCCTCACCACCTGGGGGCGGCCCGTCAGGAAGTCCAGTACCCAGTTGCACAGGGCGGGGTCGAGACCCAGGGTCTCGAGCTTGATGACGAGCTTGGAGGGTACTATGGTGTTGAATGCCGAGCTGTAGTCGATGAACAGCATTCTCACATAGGTATTCCTCTTGTCCAGGTGGGTTAGGGCAGTGTGCAGTGTGGTTGAGATTGCATCGTCTGTGGACCTATTTGGGCGGTAAGCAAATTGGAGTGGGTCTAGGGTGTCAGGTAGGGTGGAGGTGATATGGTCCTTGACTAGTCTCTCAAAGCACTTCATGATGACGGAAGTGAGTGCTACGGGGCGGTAGTCGTTTAGCTCAGTTACCTTAGCTTTCTTGGGAACAGGAACAATGGTGGCCCTCTTGAAGCATGTGGGAACAGCAGACTGGTATAGGGATTGATTGAATATGTCCGTAAACACACCGGCCAGCTGGTCTGCGCATGCTCGGAGGGCGCGGCTGGGGATGCCGTCTGGGCCTGCAGCCTTGCGAGGGTTAACACGTTTAAATGTCTTAATCACCTCGGCTGCAGTGAAGGAGAGACTGCATGTTTCCGTTGCAGGCCGTGTCAGTGGCACTGTATTGTCCTCAAAGCGGGCAAAAAGTTATTTAGTCTGCCTGGGAGCAAGACATCCTGGTCCGTGACTGGGCTGGATTTCATCTTGTAGTCCGTGATTGACTGTAGACCCTGCCACATGCCTCTTGTGTCTGAGCCATTGAATTGAGATTCCACTTTGTCTCTGTACTGACGCTTAGCTTGTTTGATAGCCTTACGGAGGGAATAGCTGCACTGTTTGTATTCAGTCATGTTGCCAGACACCTTGCCCTGATTAAAAGCAGTGGTTCGCGCTTTCAGTTTCACGCGAATGCTGCCATCAATCCACGGTTTCTGGTTAGGGAATGTTTTTATCGTTGCTATGGGAACGACATCTTCGACGCACGTTCTAATGAACTCGCACACCGAATCAGCGTATTCGTCAATATTCCCATCTGACGCAATACGAAACATGTCCCAGTCCACGTGATGGAAGCAGTCTTGGAGTGTAGAGTCAGCTTGGTCTGACCAGCGTTGGACAGACCTCAGCGTGGGAGCCTCTTGTTTTAATTTCTGCCTGTAGGCAGGGATCAGCAAAATGGAGTCGTGGTCAGCTTTTCCGAAAGGGGGGCGGGGCAGGGCCTTACAGCCACTATCTCAGAGACCAATACAACCTCCTCTACTCCAGAACAATACATACAGCCACTATCTCAGAGACCAATACAACCTCCTCTACTCCAGAACAATACATACAGCCACTATCTCAGAGACCAA
>NW_025761348.1:0-2782 GCF_021184085.1 Oncorhynchus gorbuscha
TTTACATTTACATTTAAGTCATTTAGCAGACGCTCTTATCCAGAGCGACTTACAAATTGGTGCATTCACCTTATGACATCCAGTGGAACAGCCACTTTACAATAGTGCATCTAAATATTTTAAGGGGGGAGGGGGGTGAGAAGGATTACTTTATCCTATCCTAAGTATTCCTTAAAGAGGTGGGGTTTCAGGTGTCTCCGGAAGGTGGTGATTGACTCCGCTGTCCTGGCGTCGTGAGGAAGTTTGTTCCACCATTGGGGAGCCAGAGCAGCGAACAGTTTTGACTGGGCTGAGCGGGAACTGTACTTCCTCAGTGGTAGGGAGACGAGCAGGCCAGAGGTGGATGAACGCAGTGCCCTTATTTGGGTGTAGGGCCTGATCAGAGCCTGGAGGTACTGAGGTGCCGTTCCCCTCACAGCTCCGTAGGCAAGCACCATGGTCTTGTAGCGGATGCGAGCTTCAACTGGAAGCCAGTGGAGAGAGCGGAGGAGCGGGGTGACGTGAGAGAACTTGGGAAGGTTGAACACTAGACGGGCTGCGGCGTTCTGGATGAGTTGTAGGGGTTTAATGGCACAGGCAGGGAGCCCAGCCAACAGCGAGTTGCAGTAATCCAGACGGGAGATGACAAGTGCCTGGATTAGGACCTGCGCCGCTTCCTGTGTGAGGCAAGGTCGTACTCTGCGGATGTTGTAGAGCATGAACCTACAGGAACGGGCCACCGCCTTGATGTTAGTTGAGAACGACAGGGTGTTGTCCAGGATCACGCCAAGGTTCTTAGCACTCTGGGAGGAGGACACAATGGAGTTGTCAACCGTGATGGCGAGATCATGGAACGGGCAGTCCTTCCCCGGGAGGAAGAGCAGCTCCGTCTTGCCGAAGTTCAGCTTGAGATGGTGATCCGTCATCCACACTGATATGTCTGCTAGACATGCAGAGATGCGATTCGCCACCTGGTCATCAGAAGGGGGAAAGGAGAAGATTAATTGTGTGTCGTCTGCATAGCAATGATAGGAGAGACCATGTGAAGTTATGACAGAGCCAAGTGACTTGGTGTATAGCGAGAATAGGAGAGGGCCTAGAACAGAGCCCTGGGGACACCAGTGGTGAGAGCGTCGTGGTGAGGAGACAGACTCTCGCCACGCCACCTGGTAGGGAGCGACCTGTCAGGTAGGACGCAATCCAAGCGTGGGCCGTGCCAGAGATGCCCAACTCGGAGAGGGTGGGAGAGGAGGATCTGATGGTTCACAGTATCGAAGGCAGCCGATAGGTCTAGAAGGACGAGCAGAGGAGAGAGAGTTAGCTTTAGCGGTGTGGAGCGCTCCGTGATACAGAGAAGAGCAGTCTCAGTTGAATGACTAGTCTTGAAACCTGACTGATTTGGATCAAGAAGGTCATTCTGAGAGAGATAGCGGGAGAGCTGACCACAAGGACTCCGCACGTTCCAAGAGTTTTGAGAGAAAAGAAAGAAGGGATACTGGTCTGTAGTTGTTAACATCGGAGGGATCGATTGTAGGTTTTTTCAGAAGGGTGCAACTCTCGCTCTTGAAGACGGAAGGGACGTAGCCAGCGGTCAGGGATAAGTTGATGAGCGAGGGTGAGGTATGGGAGAAGGTCTCCGGAAATGGTCTGGAGAAGAGAGGAGGGGATAGGGTCGAGCGGGCAGGTTGTTGGGGCGGCGGCCGTCACAAGACGCGAGATTTCATCTGGAGAGAGAGGGAGAAAGAGGTCAGAGCACAGGGTAGGGCAGTGTGAGCAGAACCAGCAGTGTCGTTTGACTTAGCAAACGAGGATCGGATGTCGTCGACCTTCTTTTCAAAATGGTTGGACGAAGTCATCTGCAGAGAGGGAGGAGGGGGGTAGGGGGAGGAGGATTCAGGAGAGAGGGAGAAGGTGGCAAAGAGCTTCCCTAGGGTTAGAGGCAGATGCTTGAAATTTAGAGTGGTAGAAAGTGGTTTTAGCAGCAGAGACAGAGGAGGAAAATGTAGAGAGGAGGGAGCGAAAGGATGCCAGGTCCGCAGGGAGGCGATTTTCCTCCATTTCCGCTCGGCTGCCCGGAGCCCTGTTCTGTGAGCTCGCAATGAGTCGATCAAGCCACGGAGAGGCGGGAGGGGAGGACCCGAGCCGGCCTGGAAGATAGGGGACATAGAGAGTCAAAGGATGCAGAAAGGGAGGAGAGGAGCGTTGAGGAGGCAGAATCAGGAGATAGGTTGGAGAAAGGTTTGAGCAGAGGGAAGAGATGATAGGATGGAAGAGGAGAGAGTAGCGGGGGAGAGAGAGCGAAGGTTGGGACGCGCGATACCATCCAGTAGGGGCAGTGTGGGAAGTGTTGGATGAGAGCGAGAGGGAAAAGGATGCAAGGTAGTGGTCGGAGACTTGGAGGGGAGTTGCAATGAGGTTAGTGGAAGAACAGCATCTAGTAAAGATGAGGTCGAGCGTATTGCCTGCCTTGTGAGTAGGGGGGGAAGGTGAGAGGGTGAGGTCAAAAGAGGAGAGGAGTGGAAAGAAGGAGGCAGAGAGGAATGAGTCAAAGGTAGATGTGGGGAGGTTAAAGTCGCCCAGAACTGTGAGAGGTGAGCCGTCCTCAGGAAAGGAGCTTATCAATGCATCAAGCTCGGTGATGAACTCTCCCGAGGGGACCTGGAGGGCGATAAATGATAAGGATGTTAAGCAGGGCTGGGTAACTGTGACAGCGCAGAGGAAATTCAAGGAGGCGATAGACAGATCGTAGGGAGAAAGAGAATGACCACTTACAGGGAGAGATAAGGATCCCGATGCCACCACC
>NW_025761349.1:0-2782 GCF_021184085.1 Oncorhynchus gorbuscha
AGAGAGAGAGAGATGTCCAGGAGGAGGAGAAGGAAAGAAACGAGCTCAGAGTACAGTAAAGGAAGGCAGCTAGCAGAGAGAGAGAGAGAGAGATGTCCAGGAGGAGGAGAAGGCAAGAAACAGCTCAGAGTAAAGTAAAGGAAGGCAGCTAGCAGAGAGAGAGAGAGATGTCCAGGAGGAGGAGAAGGAAAGAAACAGCTCAGAGTACAGTAAAGGAAGGCAGCTAGCAGAGAGAGAGAGAGAGAGATGTCCAGGAGGAGGAGAAGGAAAGAAACAGCCCAGAGTACAGTAAAGGAAGGCAGCTAGCAGAGACAGAGAAGAGAGATGTCCAGGAGGAGGAGAAGGAAAGAAACAGCTCAGAGTACAGTAAAGGAAGGCAGCCAGCAGAGAGAGAGAGAGAGATGTCCAGAGAGGAGGAGAAGGAAAGAAACAGCTCAGAGTACAGTAAAGGAAGGCAGCTAGCAGAGACACAGAGAGAGAGATGTCCAGGAGGAGGAGAAGGAAAGAAACAGCTCAGAGTACAATAAAGGAAGGCAGCTAGCAGAGAGAGAGAGAGAGAGATGTCCAGAAGGAGGAGAAGGAAAGAAACAGCTCAGAGTACAGTAAAGGAAGGCAGCTAGCAGAGACACAGAGAGAGAGAGAGAGAGATGTCCAGAAGGAGGAGAAGGAAAGAAACAGCTCAGAGTACAGTAAAGGAAGGCAGCTAGCAGAGAGAGAGAGAGAGAGAGAGATGTCCAGAAGGAGGAGAAGGAAAGAGACAGCTCAGAGTAGCAGTAGAGGAAGATGAGAGAGAGAGAGAGAGAGAGAGAGAGATGTCCAGAAGGAGGAGAAGGAAAGAAACAGCTCAGAGTACAGTAAAGGAAGGCAGCTAGCAGAGAGAGAGAGAGAGAGAGTGTCCAGAAGGAGGAGAAGGAAAGAAACAGCTCAGAGTACAGTAAAGGAAGGCAGCTAGCAGAGCAGAGAGAGAGAGAGAGAGATGTCCAGAAGGAGGAGAAGGAAAGAAACAGCTCAGAGTACAGTAAAGGAAGGCAGCTAGCAGAGAGAGAGAGAGAGATGTCCAGAAGGAGGAGAAGGAAAGAAACAGCTCAGAGTACAGTAAAGGAAGGCAGCTAGCAGAGAGAGAGAGAGAGAGAGATGTTCAGAAGGAGGAGAAGGAAAGAAACAGCTCAGAGTACAGTAAAGGAAGGCAGCTAGCAGAGAGAGAGAGAGAGAGATGTCCAGAAGGAGGAGAAGGAAAGAAACAGCTCAGAGTACAGTAAAGGAAGGCAGCTAGCAGAGAGAGAGAGATGTCCAGAAGGAGGAGAAGGAAAGAAACAGCTCAGAGTACAGTAAAGGAAGGCAGCTAGCAGAGAGAGAGAGAGAGATGTCCAGAAGGAGGAGAAGGAAAGAAACAGCTCAGAGTACAGTAAAGGAAGGCAGCTAGCAGAGAGAGAGAGAGAGAGATGTCCAGAAGGAGGAGAAGGAAAGAAACAGCTCAGAGTACAGTAAAGGAAGGCAGCTAGCAGAGAGAGAGAGAGAGAGATGTCCAGAAGGAGGAGAAGGAAAGAAACAGCTCAGAGTACAGTAAAGGAAGGCAGCTAGCAGAGAGAGAGAGAGAGATGTCCAGAAGGAGGAGAAGGAAAGAAACAGCTCAGAGTACAGTAAAGGAAGGCAGCTAGCAGAGAGAGAGAGAGAGAGAGAGAGAGAGAGATGTCCAGAAGGAGGAGAAGGAAAGAAACAGCTCAGAGTACAGTAAAGGAAGGCAGCTAGCAGAGAGAGAGAGAGAGAGAGAGAGAGAGAGGAGAGAGAGAGAGAGAGAGAGAGAGAGAGCAGAGCAGAGAGAGAGATGTCCAGAAGGAGGAGAAGGAAGAAACAGCTCAGAGTACAGTAAAGGAAGGCAGCTAGCAGAGAGAGAGAGAGATGTCCAGAAGGAGGAGAAGGAAAGAAACAGCTCAGAGTACAGTAAAGGAAGGCAGCTAGCAGAGAGGAGAGAGAGAGAGAGATGTCCAGAAGGAGGAGAAGGAAAGAAACAGCTCAGAGTACAGTAAAGGAAGGCAGCTAGCAGAGAGAGAGAGAGAGAGAGAGAGATGTCCAGAAGGAGGAGAAGGAAAGAAACAGCTCAGAGTACAGTAAAGGAAGGCAGCTAGCGAGAGAGAGAGAGAGAGAGAGAGATGTCCAGAAGGAGGAGAAGGAAAGAAACAGCTCAGAGTACAGTAAAGGAAGGCAGCTAGCAGAGAGAGAGAGAGAGAGAGATGTCCAGAAGGAGGAGAAGGAAAGAAACAGCTCAGAGTACAGTAAAGGAAGGCAGCTAGCAGAGAGAGAGAGAGAGATGTCCAGAAGGAGGAGAAGGAAAGAAACAGCTCAGAGTACAGTAAAGGAAGGCAGCCAGCAGAGACAGAGAGAGAGAGAGAGAGAGAGATGTCCAGAAGGAGGGGAAGGAAAGAAACAGCTCAGAGTACAGTAAAGGAAGGCAGCTAGCAGAGAGAGAGAGAGAGAGAGAGAGAGAGAGATGTCCAGAAGGAGGAGAAGGAAAGAAACAGCTCAGAGTACAGTAAAGGAAGGCAGCTAGCAGAGAGAGAGAGAGAGAGATGTCCAGAAGGAGGAGAAGGAAAGAAACAGCTCAGAGTACAGTAAAGGAAGGCAGCTAGCAGAGAGAGAGAGAGAGAGATGTCCAGAAGGAGGAGAGAGGAAAGAAACAGCTCAGAGTACAGTAAAGGAAGGCAGCTGAGCAGAGAGAGAGAGATGTCCAGAAGGAGGAGAAGGAAAGAAACAGCTCAGAGTACAGTAAAGGAAGGCAGCTAGC
>NW_025761350.1:0-2782 GCF_021184085.1 Oncorhynchus gorbuscha
CTCTTTTTCTTGGTTAAGATGGCATTGGTGGGGACAAAGTGGAGGAAAATATGGCAATGATACCCTTTTGGTTGGTCAAGGAGGCCATTGTGGGGACAAAGTGAAGCAAAATATGGCAATGATACCCTTTTGGTTGGTGGTTCTTTCCCGGAAGCTTTTTAGTGAACTAAGTCCTCGGGGGAACGTGTTTCACAAGCCCTTCATCTTTGTCACCACGGAGATAGAGAGCTTTCATGAAGTCAATAGAACCATACACTGGAGCCGTCTCCATAACATGGTGGTTACGTTATGAGTAATCTGTCTGAGACTGTCACGCCCTGAACTTAGATATCTCTGTTTTTCGATATATTTTGGTTAGGTCAGGGTGTGACTAGGGTGGGTACTCTAGTTTTTGTATGTCTATGTTGGCCTGATATGGTTCCCAATCTGAGACAGCAGTTTATCATTGTCTCTGATTGGGGATCATATTTAGGTAGCCATTTTCCTCATTTGTGTTGTGGGATCGTGTCTATGTTTAGTTGCCTGTCAGCACTATTTGTATAGCGTCACGTTTCGTTCATTGATTTTGTATTGTTTGTAGAGAATGTACACATACCATGCTGTGCCTTGGTCTGACCCTTATGACGAACGTGACAGAGACTTCACTATGGTCGAGTCAAATTCATTTCATATCGGGAGAAGAAGGGAGAGAGAGAATAAACAAGTCAGAGAGAGAGAGAAAAACATATGTTTTTGGTTTCACATTGGTTGTTGGAACAAAGCCATATATTTCATGGTCGTAAAAAATAACGTTTTTTAAACGTCCTGAGAACAGAAGTTAAAAGTTAGCCTATTATGGGAACATTTACTCTGGTTAGTGGGTTATTTAGAGGTTTTTTTAATTGCTTCCTTAAAAGTTTCACTGAATGCTTCAATAGAACTTAACACTGCTAGCATATTTAGGATTTCATTTTCTGAAGTACAGATAGGACACATGGTCAGTCATTTCCTGAGGAATAATCATGAGAACATGTTTTTTATTGTGACACTGCATCAGTTCGATTCAAACCTATGACTTTCTATCCCTGTCTATCCCTGGAATTAGCCCACTGCACCACCAGGATGGAGCCAGCATGCCATGGTTTTTTTGCGCATACAAAGCTGTTTATTTTAGTCCATTCAAAGGAAACAAGCACTCATTAAGATCCAGATGGGGCCAATTAGTTGGTGCAGCCAACACACCTGAACCCACTTCACAAAATGGAGGATAGAGAGTTTTGTTGATGCTGAGAACAGAATGTAGATGTTTTTAAGTAAAATTCTGAGAATATTCTCTGAATGTCACTGAAGTTTTAATGTGTTTTTCATGTTCTGAGAATGGAATTTAGAGCCTATTGATGTTAATGAGTACAACATTCCCAGAATCGCTTAAGTCACTCCGTTTAAAAATGTTCCCAGAATGTAATACAAATATGACATTAAATGGAACCGCGTGGGAACTTTGTGGAATGTTCTGTGGAAGTACTAAAATTCTCACAGAAGAAAATTGTTTTTTAACATTCTCGAACAATTTGAGAACATGAGATTAAATAGAACCATGAAAAAAACCTGTAGGAAACATTATGCTGAAGTACTGAAATTCCCACATTGTTTCTTAATATTCTCTGAACTTTTGAGAACATTCCCAATGTCAAACCAGTTGTAGAACGTTCCTAGAACATTACCAACATTGAAATTAAATGTAACCATGTTCAAACTTTTAGGAAACGTTCTGTTGAAATTATGAAATACCAAGAAAATATACTTTTTTTTGTCAAGTTCCTGAACTGTGCTATGAATGTCCCAAAGCCAAGCAACTTTCCTGCACCATTCCCAGAAAGTTGTGGGAAGGTTGAATGCAAAATAACCACAGGACAAATCACGCTCTCACCAAGCTCTAAGAAGCATGGTTCTCTGAACATTATGTGCTAGCTGGGTCCAGTCCAGCCAATGTCGCCTGACCTTTAAAAATCTGCTGGCTTAGATTGCTGGTTCCGTGGGCCGGGGAGCATGAAGTGTAGCTGAGGCACCCAGCCATCCTCTAGCAGGGGTCAAAAGTAGTGCACTATATAGGGAATAGGGTACCATATGGGAGGCAGGACAGAGCGGTCTGCTCCCACGCTTCCCCTCACTGGCGCTTCAGGGCGCCAGGCTGCACTTCATCTCTCCCTGTGTTGCAATACATATCTTGGTTCATTCATCCCTGTTTCCTGGTCTGAGTTTGCACTTGGGTTCCCCTGTGCTTTTCCGCTTAACAGTACAAAAACTCAAAGTGTCCAAGTGGTGTGTTGAATGCTGTTTTCCACTCGTCCCCCTCTCTGATGCGGAAAAGGTGGTAGGCATTCTGGAGGTGGAGTTTAGTGAAAACCGTGGCACCATGGAGGGCGGGGGAGCAGAACTGATGAGTGGCAAGGGATACTTGTTCCTGACAGTGATGCTATTCAACCCCACGGAACTGACCCATGACCCATCTTTTTCTTGACAAAGAAAAAAACACAATTTGATTTCTCATTCAGTTAAGCAGAGCAACACAGGGAACAGAGCAGACTCAGACCAGGAAACAGGGGTGAATGAACCAAGATATTTATTGGCAACACGGGGAGAGATTAGTGCAGATCCAGGGATCTTGGACAGGTTGTAGGAAGCCAGATGTGGAGGCTGAGGTTGGAGTGAGCTGGGTTGGGACTGTTGATTATGTGGAAACTGATCATCTCCTGGTGAATACCAGAGAGTGGCTCTGCCACACAAGGTTGGTCTCAAACAG
>NW_025761351.1:0-2781 GCF_021184085.1 Oncorhynchus gorbuscha
GGTAATGCAGTATGTCCATACTCTCCCTCTCTGTCCTGGTAGATTGATCTTGGCGTGCTGCCAGCGGTCCGGCGTAGGGAGCCTGTTGGGGCGGAGGAGGGAACTCCAACATGGACCCTGAGGGACGCATGAGGAACATCTCACACCTTAAACATATCATATTCAAAGGGGTAAGGAACACCTCAAATGTGGGGCCAGGAACCAGCTAAAGGCAGTATGATGTAACACACTGAAACACCAGGATATAACACCAGGATGTAACACACTGAAACACCAGGATATAACACCAGGATGTAACACACTGAAACACCAGGATATAACACCAGGATGTAACACACTGAAACACCAGGATGTAACACACTGAAACACCAGGATGTAACACACTGAAACACCAGGATGTAACACACTGAAACACCAGGATATAACACCAGGATGTAACACACTGAAACACCAGGATGTAACACACTGAAACACCAGGATGTAACACACTGAAACACCAGGATGTAACACACTGAAACACCAGGATGTAACACACTGAAACACCAGGATGCAAACACAGGATGTAACACTGGAAACACCAGGATGTAACACACTGAAACACCAGGATGTAACACACTGAAACACCAGGATGTAACACACTGAAACACCAGGATGTACCAGGATGTAACACACTGAAACACCAGGATGTAACACACTGAAACACCAGGATATATCACCAGGATATAACACACTGAAACACCAGGATGTAACACCAGATATAACACACTGAAACACCAGGATATAACACCAGGATGTAACACACTGAAACACTCATTAGGATATAAATAATTAGGATGTAACACACGAAACACCAGGATGTACACTGGAAACACCAGGATGTAATACACTGAAACACCAGGATATAAACACACTGAAACACCAGGATATAACACCAGGATGTAACACACTGAAACACCAGGATGTAACACACTGAAACACCAGGATGTAACACACTGAAACACCAGGATGTATAACACACTGAAACACCAGGATATAACACCAGGATGTAACACACTGAAACACCAGGATGTAACACACTGAAACACCAGGATGTAACACACTGAAACACCAGGATATAACACACTGAAACACCAGGATATAACACCAGGATGTAACACACTGAAACACCAGGATGTAACACACTGAAACACCAGGATGTAACACACTGAAACACCAGGATGTAACACACTGAAACACCAGGATGTAACACACTGAAACACCAGGATATAACACCAGGATGTAACACACTGAAACACCAGGATGTAACACACTGAAACACCAGGATATAACACCAGGATGTAACACACTGAAACACCAGGATGTAACACACTGAAACACCAGGATGTAACACACTGAAACACCAGGATGTAACACACTGAAACACCAGGATGTAACACACTGAAACACCAGGATGTAACACACTGAAACACCAGGATATAACACCAGGATGTAACACACTGAAACACCAGGATGTAACACACTGAAACACCAGGATGTAACACACTGAAACACCAGGATGTAACACACTGAAACACCAGGATGTAACACACTGAAACACCAGGATGTAACACACTGAAACACCAGATGTAACACACTGAACACCAGGATGACACACTGAAATACCAGGATGTAACACACTGAAACACCAGGATGTAACACCAGGATGTAACACACTGAAACACTGGTGATATACACCAGGATGACATACTTGAAACACCAGGATGTAACACACTGAAACACCAGGATGTAACATACTGAAACACCAAGATATAACACTGAACACCAGGATATAACACCAGGATGTAACACACTGAAACAATTATAACACCAGGATGTAACACACTGAAACACCAGGATGTAACACACTGAAACACCAGGATGTAACACACTGAAACACCAGGATATAACACACTGAAACACCAGGATATAACACCAGGATGTAACACACTGAAACACCAGGATGTAACACACTGAAACACCAGGATGTAACACACTGAAACACCAGGATGTAACACACTGAAACACCAGGATATAACACACTGAAACACCAGGATATAACACCAGGATGTAACACACTGAAACACCAGGATGTAACACACTGAAACACCAGGATGTAACACACTGAAACACCAGGATATAACACACTGAAACACCAGGATGTAACACACTGAAACACCAGGATATAACACCAGGATGTAACACACTGAAACACCAGGATGTAACACACTGAAACACTAGCGATGTAACACACTGAAACACCAGGATGTAACACACTGAAACACCAGGATGTAACACACTGAAACACCAGGATGTAACACACTGAAACACCAGGATGTAACACACTGAAACACCAGGATATAACACACTGAAACACCAGGATGTAACACACTGAAACACCAGGATATAACACCAGGATGTAACACACTGAAACACCAGGATATAACACACTGAAACACCAGGATGTAACACACTGAAACACCAGGATGTAACACACTGAAACACCAGGATGTAACACACTGAAACACCAGGATGTAACACACTGAAACACCAGGATGTAACACACTGAAACATTTACATTTACATTTAAGTCATTTAGCAGACGCTCTTAAACACCAGGATGTAACACACTGAAACACCAGGATATAACACCAGGATGTAACACACTGAAACACCAGGATGTAAACACACTGAAACACCAGGATGTAACAACACTGAAACACCAGGACGTAACACACTGAAACA
>NW_025761352.1:0-2781 GCF_021184085.1 Oncorhynchus gorbuscha
TGAACCACTGGTCTAACAGACACAGTACAGTAGAGGTGAACCACTGGTCTAACAGACACAGTACAGTAGAGGTAAACCACTGATCTAGACACAGACAAGGTAGAGTAGGAACCACTGTTCTAGATACAGACACAGTAGAGTAGAACCACTGGTCTAGATACAGACACAGTAGAGTAGAGTAGAACCACTGGTCTAACAGACACAGTAGAGTAGAGGAGAACCACTGGTCTAGATACAGACACAGTAGAGTAGAGTAGAACCACTGATCTAGACACAGACACAGTAGAGTAGAGTAGAACCACTGGTCTAGACACCGTAGAGTGGAGTAGAACCACTGGTCTAGACACAGTAGAGTAGAGGTGAACCACTGATTTAGACACAGACACAGTAGAGTAGAGTAGAACCACTGGTCTAGACACAGTAGAGTAGAGTAGAACCACTGGTCTAGACACAGACACAGTAGAGTAGAACCACTGGACTAGACACAGTAGAGTAGAGGAGAACCACTGATCTGTATACACAGACACAGTAGAGTATAGAGAACACTGGTCTAACAGACACAGTAGAGTAGAGGAGAACCACTGATCTAGATACAGACACAGTAGAATAGAGTAGAACCACTGGATCTAGACACAGACACAGTAGAGTAGAGTAGAACCACTGGTCTAGACACCGTAGAGTAGAGTAGAACCACTGGTCTAGACACAGTAGAGTAGAGGTGAACCACTGATCTAGACACAGACACAGCAGAGCAGAGTAGAACCACTGGTCTAGACACCGTAGAGTAGAGTAGAACCACTGGTCTAGACACAGTAGAGTAGAGGAAACCACTGATCTAGACACAGACACAGTAGAGTAGAGTAGAACCACTGGTCTAGACACAGTAGAGTAGTAGAACCACTGATCTAGACACAGACACAGTAGAGTAGAGAACCACTGGTCTAGACACAGTAGAGTAGAGGAGAACCACTGATCTAGACACAGACACAGTAGAGTATAGAAACACTGGTCTAACAGACACAGTAGAGTAGAGGAGAACCACTGATCTAGATACAGACACAGTAGAGTAGTGTAGAGTAGAACCACTGATCTAGACACAGACACAGTAGAGTAGAGTAGAACCACTGGTCTAGACACCGTAGAGTAGAGTAGAACCACTGGTCTAGACACAGTAGAGTAGAGGAGAACCACTGATCTAGACACAGACACAGTAGAGTAGAGTAGAACCACTGGTCTAGACACAGTAGAATAGAGGAGAACCACTGATCTAAACACAGACACAGTAGAGTAGAGGTGAACCACTGATCTAGATACAGACACAGTAGAGTAGAGTATAACCACTGATCTAGACACAGACACAGTAGAGTAGAGTAGAACCACTGGTCTAACAGACACAGTAGAGTAGAGGAGAACCACTGATCTAGATACAGACACAGTAGAGTAGAGTATAACCACTGATCTAGACACAGACACAGTAGAGTAGAGTAGAACCACTGGTCTAGACACCGTAGAGTAGAGTAGAACCACTGGTCTAGACACAGTAGAGTAGAGGTGAACCACTGATCTAGACACAGACACAGTAGAGTAGAGGTAGAACCACTGGTCTAGACACAGATAGAGTAGAGTAGAACCACTGGTCTAGACCAGACAGTAGAGTAGAGGAGAACCACTGGTCTAGACACAGTAGAGTAGAGTAGAACCACTGATCTAGACACAGACACAGTAGAGTAGAACCACTGGACTAGACACAGTAGAGTAGAGGAGAACCACTGATCTAGACACAGACACAGTAGAGTAGAGTAGAACCACTGGACTAGACACAGTAGAGTAGAGGAGAACCACTGATCTAGACACAGACACAGTAGAGTATAGTAGAAACACTGGTCTAACAGACACAGTAGAGTAGAGGAGAACCACTGATCTAGATACAGACACAGTAGAATAGAGTAGAACCACTGATCTAAATACAGACACAGTAGAGTAGAGTAGAACCACTGGTCTAGACACAGTAGAGTAGAGGTGAAGCACTGATCTAGACACAGACACAGTAGAGTAGAACCACTGGTCTAGACACAGACACAGTAGAGTAGAACCACTGGTCTAGACACAGACACAGTAGAGTAGAACCACTGGTCTAGACACAGACACAGTAGAGTAGAACCACTGGTCTAGACACAGACACAGTAGAGTAGAACCACTGGTCTAGACACAGACACAGTAGAGTAGAACCACTGGTCTAGACACAGACACAGTAGAGTAGAACCACTGGTCTAGACACAGACACAGTAGAGTAGAACCACTGATCTAGACACAGACACAGTAGAGTAGAACCACTGGTCTAGACACAGACACATTAGAATAGAACCACTGGTCTAGACACAGACACAGTAGAGTAGAACCACTGATCTAGACACAGACACATTAGAGTAGAACCACTGGTCTAGACACAGACACAGTAGAGTAGAACCACTGATCTAGACACAGACACAGTAGAGTAGAACCACTGGTCTAGACACAGTAGAGTAGAGTAGAACCACTGGTCTAGACACAGACACAGTAGAGTAGAACCACTGATCTAGACACAGACACATTAGAGTAGAGTAGAACCACTGTTCTAGACACAGGCACAGTTGAGTAGAGTAGAACCACTGGTCTAGACACAGTAGATTAGAGCAGAACCACTGGTCTAGACACAGTAGAGTAGAGGTGAACCACTGATCTAGACACAGACACAGTAGAGTAGAGTAGAACCACTGGTCTAACAGACGCAGTAGAGTAGAG
>NW_025761354.1:0-2780 GCF_021184085.1 Oncorhynchus gorbuscha
GTGTAAAGCTCACCTCCATTGTAGCAGTGGAAACACATTCTCTAGAGTGGTGTAAAGCTCACCTCCATTGGAGCAGTGGAAACACATTCTCTAGAGTGGTGTAAAGCTCACCTCCATTAGAGCAGTGTAAAGCTCACCGCCATTAGAGCAGTGGAACCACATTCTCTAGAGTGGTGTAAAGCTCACCTCCATTGGAGCAGTGGAAACACATTCTCTGGAGTGATGAATCCTGCTTCACCATCTGGCAGTCCGACAGAGTAATCTGGGTTTGGCGGATGCCAGGAGAACGCTAACTGCCCCAATGCACAAGTTTGGTGGAGGAGGAATAAAGGTCTTTGGCTGTTTTTCATGGTTTGGGCCCCTTAGTTCCAGTGAAGGGAAATCTTAACGCTACAGCATACAATTACATTCTAGACGATTCTATGCTTCCAACTTTGTGGCAACAGTTTTGGAAGACCCTTACCTGTTTCAGCATGACAATGACCCCTGGGCACAAACCATAGGTCCATACAGAAATGGTTTGTCGAGATCGGTGTGGAAGAACTTGACTGGCCTGCACAGAGTCCTGACCTCAACCCCATCGGACACCTTTGGAATGAATCGGAACGCCGACTCCGAGCCAGGCCTAAAACGCCCCAACATCAGTGCCCAACCTCACTACTGCTCTTACGACTGAATGGAAGCAAGTCCCTGCAGCAATGTTCCAACATCTAGTGGAAAGCCTTCCCAGAAGAGTGGAGGCTGTTCTAGCAACAAAGGGGGGACCAACTCTATATTAATGCCCATGATGTTGGAATGAGATTTGACAAGCAGTCCACATACATACTTTTGGTCATGTAGTGTATACAGTGGTCCATGTATTGTAGGAGAAACATGCCACCCATGTAATGATGATGCGTGGAGTATGAGTGACCTCTACTGGCCAAACCACGTTACTGTTTCTATTATAATATATACAGCAACGGTAAAGAACACCTTGGCACTCGTGGTTACAACTATATAATACTCTGTGAGAGTGACCCAGAGAGTTTTGAGAAGGGGTGTGTGTGTGAAAAAAGGGAGAAGAGGGAGTGTGCTATTCTCTGAAAGTGTGTGTGTGTTATTCTTCGGGGCTGAATCTGACCTCTCTCTATTCTCCCGGCGAGGTCGGCAGTGATGGCGCACACACACCTGCAGCCTGCATCAGTGATGAGACACACCGCACACCGCGCGGCCTGCATCAGTGATGGGGAGACACACACGCACACCCACGCAGCCTGCATCAGTGATGGAACACACCCGCACACACGCAGCCTGCATCAGTGATGGATACACCACGCCGCCACGGCCTGCATCAGTGATAGGGCCACACCGCCGCCACATGACCTGCATCAGTGATGGAACACACCACGCACGCCCGCAGCCGTCAGTGATGAGACACACATGCGCCACGCAGCCTGCATCAGTGATGAGACACACCGCCACGCAGCCTGCATCAGTGATGAGACACACACACACGCCACACAGCCTGCATCAGTGATGAGAGACACACACACGCCACGAGCCTGCATCAGTGATGAGACACACACACACGCCACGAGCCTGCATCAGTGATGAGACACACACACACGCCACGCAGCCTGCATCAGTGATGAGACACACACACACACCACGCAGCCTGCATCAGTGATGAGACACACACACACACACCACGAGCCTGCATCAGTGATGAGACACACACACACGCCACGCAGCCTGCATCAGTGATGAGACACACACACACACCACGAGCCTGCATCAGTGATGACACACACACACACGCCACGCAGCCTGCATCAGTGATGAGACACACACACACGCCACGCAGCCTGCATCAGTGATGAGACACACACACACGCCACGCAGCCTGCATCAGTGATGAGACACACACACGCCACGAGCCTGCATCAGTGATGAGACACACACACGCCACGAGCCTGCATCAGTGAGGAGACACACACACGCCACGCAGCCTGCATCAGTGATGAGACACACACACGCCACGCAGCCTGCATCAGTGAGGAGACACACACACGCCACGCAGCCTGCATCAGTGATGAGACACACACACACGCCACGCAGCCTGCATCAGTGATGAGACACACACACACGCCACGCAGCCTGCATCAGTGATGAGACACACACACACACACACGCTAGTCAGCCTGCATCAGTGATGAGCCACACACACAGTAGTCAGCCTGCATCAGTGATGAGCCACACACACAGTAGTCAGCCTGCATCAGTGATGAGCCACACACACAGTAGTCAGCCTGCATCAGTGATGAGCCACACACACAGTAGTCAGCCTGCATCAGTGATGAGCCACACACACAGTAGTCAGCCTGCATCAGTGATGAGCCACACACACAGTAGTCAGCCTGCATCAGTGATGAGGGAGAGAGACAGTCAGAAGGGAGAGTCAGAAGGGAGAGGGGAGGGAGAGAGTCAGAGGATAGAGAGGGGGAGGGAGAGAGTCAGAGGATAGAGAGGGGGAGGGAGAGAGTCAAAGGACAGAGATGGGGAGGGAGACTCAGAGGATAGAGAGGGGGAGGGAGAGAGTCAGAGGATAGAGAGGTGGAGGGAGAGAGTCAGAGGATAGAGAGGGGGAGGGAGACTCAGAGGATAGAGAGGTGGAGAGAGAGAGAGTCAGAGGATAGAGAGGGAGAGAGAGAGAGAGTCAGAGGATAGAGAGGGGAGGGAGAGAGTCAGAGGATAGAGAGGGGAGGGAGAGAGTCAGAGGATAGAGAGGGGGAGGGAGA
>NW_025761355.1:0-2779 GCF_021184085.1 Oncorhynchus gorbuscha
ACTGCTCAGGCTCTTGGGACAAGTGTGGTTGATTATAACATCACTGACATTAACCCCTCCTCCATTAGTGCATTCACTGTCAGACCACAGACACCATTGTCAGATCAACGTGTTTCTGAAGAAATTAACCGGCAATATTAATTCAAAAAACAACATAAACCAATCGTACAGATGGGTTCCAATCAGTACAGAGAGATTCATTGAACTCAAATTAAATGATGAACTCTATACAGTTCCTCAATAACTCACAATACCAAAACAATAAAGGTGTCAATTCGGCTACTCAACATCAATTGCATATTCCAAAAAGCAGCATCAAAAGCACATTTGAGAAATCCACAGAAATTGAACATCAGAAACTAAATGTTTCTGAAAAATGGTTTGACAACGATTACAAAACACCTAAGACAAATGCCAAATGAAAAACATAAGCAGTAAAACAACCCATTGCTACGCTATGAATACTTAGAAACTCTGAAAAAGTAGATACATACACTCAAATGCAAGAAATTGAATTATACCAATAAGACACTTGATGAAATTGAAAGCACAATTGACCAAAATCAGTTCTGGGGACATGTGGAACAGTTTAAGCATGACAAAGCCATACAGCAAAATGCTGTGCTTAAATTGTTCAACATGGTATTAACTTCTGTCTACTTTCCTGATGTCTGGAACCAGGGGTTCATTTCCCCTATCCACAGAAGTGGAGACAAATCAGACCCCAATAATTACAGGGGAATTTGCGTAAACAGCAACTTGGGAAAGGTTTCCTGTAGCATTTTGAATTGAAGAATTCAAACCTTCAATATTTTTTCTTTAATATGTAATTGTCAAATTGTCTTTCTCCCCGACCATCACACTACTGACCATATATACACCTTACACACACTAATTAATAAACACTTCCACCAAAAAAAGAGGGCAAAATCTTTGCTTGCTTTATTGACTTTAAAAAAGCATGTGATTCTATTTGGCACGAAGGGCTATTTTACAAAATTCTCCAAAGTGGGCTTGGTGGTCAGGTGTATGATTTAATAAAATGTATGCAGAAAGAAAATAAGTGTGCAATAAAAATCAAAAACCAAAGAACATAATTATTTTCACAACGTTGAGGTGTGAGACAAGGCTGCAGTTTGAGTCCAAATCTTTTCAACATTTATATCAATTAATTAGCAGACATGTTGGACCATTCTCCAGCCCCAAGACACCATTTGACACAGAGGTAAAATACCTTATATATTCTGATGATTTGGTACTTCTATCACCAACCAAAGAAGGTCATCAACAGAACCTTAATATTCTAGAGAAATATTGCCATAATTGGGCCCTGGCAGTACATTTAAAAAAAAGTGAAAATCTGGATTTTCCCCCCAAAAAACAGATGTCAGAAACACAGATAAAAATTCACCCTGAACACCACCATAATTGAACACGCTAAAAATTACTCGTACCTTGGTCTGACCATATCTGCATCAGGAAACTTTAATATGGCAGTGAATGCTCTCAAAGAAAAAGCCTAAAGAGCATTGTATGCAATAATAATGAAATTATTCAAAATCAACATCCCAATTAGAATCGACTAAAATATTTGACAGTGTAATGCTACCAATAGCTCTTTACGGAAGTGAGGTTTAGGGGCCACTCAATAAACTAGACTTTAAAATGTGGGACAAGCATCCAATTGTACATGCAGAATTCTGTCAGAAAATTCTACAGAGAAATACACCAGAGAAATAGACCAACTAATGCATGTAGGGCAGAATTGGGCCACTTTTCAAAGGGAATTAAAATACAGAAAATATCATTAAAATGTTGGCTACATCTAAATTCAAGTCTGCAATTTCAAGCACTTCAAACTTGGTTGGTAACCAACCAAGCTGACACTAACACTACTTCAAAATATAGAATTCCAATTAACAAAATCATGAACCAATCAAAGGACTCATATTTACAACATTGGAAAAAGCAGAAACAAAATCCCAAAGCCGAATACATTGCTATCTGTTCCTAAACAGAGAATATGAATGGGCTGATTATCTCTACTCTGTCAGAGATACGAAGCAGAGACCGATCCTTACCAAGTACAGGCTAAGTGACTACTAATTGGCAATAGAAACCGGCAGACACAAAAAGACATGGCTACCCAAAGAGGAGCGTGTCTGTGGTCCCTTCACGACAGGGGAGGTAGAGACAGAGATGCACTTTCTCCCTTACTGTGAGAAATACAATGTTATTACTATTATTGTTGTTGTGATTATCATTTCAAATAGTTGTGGTGAGAGTGAGAGACATGAAAGAGAGCGACAGAGAGAGAGCGGAAAGAGAGCGAGACAGTGAGAGTGAGAGACATGAGAGAGAGATCGAGAGAAAAAGAAAGTGAGACAGAAAGAGAAAAATATACAGTTTTTAAAATATTTTTTATATCCTTTATTGGGTCTGGGAAGCCACAACACAAACACTCAAACAAAACCATGGTTACATACCAATTAAAAACACAACACCAGATCTTCCTCCACCGTAACTAAACAACAGCCTCTGAATACTCATCAACAGCCAAATATTGTTAACCAGTTTGTAATAGGCAAACTCAACCCACAGTCTCGCTGCCAACATCCCCTGCCGCATTCCCACCATATCCACAGACCCCTGTCCCCGAATACTGTTCTTTCGTGTTTAACAAATTGCTCATTTAGCTGCGCCTGACAAAGTTAAGCAAGATTACTAAACCTGTACTTTAGCCCAAATATAAACTGTTGGGAAGAGAACCTCTCCCAGA
>NW_025761356.1:0-2778 GCF_021184085.1 Oncorhynchus gorbuscha
ACCCTGATTATAAACAACAGGAGAGACTGACCCCTGATTATAAACAACAGGAGAGACTGACCCCTGATTATAAACAACAGGAGAGACTGACCCCTGATTATAAACAACAGGAGAGACTGACCCCTGATTATAAACAACAGGAGAGACTGACCCCTGATTATAAACAACAGGAGAGACTGGCCCCTGATTATAAACAAGAGAGACTGGCCTCTGAATATAAACAGGAGAGACTGACCCCTGATTATAAACACTAGAGAGACTGCCCCCTGAACATAAACAGGAGAGACTGCCCCCTGAATATAAACAGGAGAGACTGCCCCCTGAATATAAACAGGAGAGACTGGCCCCTGAATATAAACAGGAGAGACTGACCCCTGATTATAAACACTAGGAGAGACTGCCCCCTGAACATAAACAGGAGAGACTGCCCCCTGAAAATAAACAGGAGAGTCTGCCCCCTGAATATAAACAAGAGAGACTGCCCCCTGAACATAAACAGGAGAGACTGCCCCCTGAACATAAACAGGAGAGACTGACCCCTGATTATAAACAACAGGAGAGACTGACCCCTGATTATAAACAACAGGAGAGACTGCCCCCTGAATATAAACAGGAGAGACTGCCCCCTGAATATAAACAAGAGAGACTGGCCCCTGAATATAAACAAGAGAGACTGCCCCCTGATTATAAACAGGAGAGACTGCCCCCTGATTATAAACAGGAGAGACTGCCCCCTGATTATAAACAGGAGAGACTGCCCCCTGAATATAAACAAGAGAGACTGCCCCCTGAATATAAACAAGAGAGACTGCCCCCTGAATATAAACAAGAGAGACTGCCCCCTGATTATAAACAGGAGGTTAGACTGCCCCCTGAATATAAACAAGAGACTGCCCCCTGGACATAAACAGGAGAGACTGCCCCCTGAACATAAACAGGAGAGACTGACCCCTGATTATAAACAACAGGAGAGACTGACCCCTGATTATAAACACAGAGAGACTGCCCCCTGAATATAAACAAGAGAGACTGCCCCCTGAATATAAACAAGAGAGACTGGCCCCTGAATATAAACAAGAGAGACTGCCCCTGATTATAAACAGGAGAGACTGCCCCTGATTATAAACAGAACCGCCCCCTGAATATAAACAAGAGCGACTGCCCCCTGATTATAAACAGGAGAGACTGCCCCCTGAATATAAACAAGAGACTGCCCCCTGAATATAAACAAGAGAGACTGCCCCCTGAATATAAACAGGAGAGACTGCCCCCTGAATATAAACAAAGAGACTGCCCCCTGATTATAAACAGAGAGACTGCCCCCCTGAATATAAACAGAGAGACTGCCCCCTGAATATAAACAGAGACTGCCCCCTGATTATAAACAGGAGAGACTGCCCCTGAATATAAACAGAGACTGCCCCTGACTACTCCCTGAATATAAACAAGAGAGACTGACCCCTGAATATAAACAAGAGAGACTGACCCCTGATTATAAACAAAGAGAGACTGCCCCCTGAATATAAACAAGAGACTGCCCCTGAATATAAACAAGAGAGACTGGCCCCTGAATATAAACAGGAGAGACTGCCCTGAATATAAACAAGAGAGACTGCCCCTGAATATAAACAGGAGAGACTGCCCCTGAATATAAACAAGAGACTGCCCCCTGAATATAAACAAGAGACTGCCCCTGAATATAAACAAGAGAAGACTGCCCCCTGATTATAAACAGGAGAGACTGCCCCCTGAATATAAACAAGAGAGACTGCCCCCTGAATATAAACAAGAGAGACTGCCCCCTGAATATAAACAAGAGGTTAGACTGCCCCCTGAATATAAACAAGAGAGACTGACCCCTGTTTATAAACAGGAGGTTAGACTGCCCCCTGAATATAAACAGGAGAGACTGACCCCTGTTTATAAACAGGAGGTTAGACTGCCCCCTGAATATAAACAGGAGAGACTAGCTCTGTAGAGTTCTAGGCCCAGATTCACAAAACCTTCTTAAGAAGAAATGTCTTCCTAACTGTCATTTTATTCCTTAACTGTAGACGTAAGAACGAAAGTTAAGTACAGTTACTGTTCCTCAAAAAGGTCATATGAAATTTTCTGGCGCAATTTCTTATCTTTCTCCTGAAGCAAAAAGTTAAGAAGTAATTTGAATCTTGAAAATAAAGCTAGATAAACCCTCGTCTTAAACTCAGGGGCAGTGAGAGAAAAAACTCATGAAAGCAATTGAACATGTTCAATTCACTCACAAACTTCTACTGAAACGTTCAGTATAGATTATTTTAACCCAATAACATGTTTTAGAACAGTAATCTCAGTAAGAAATATGCTAACATAATCGCCATTGCTAGCTAGATAGCTATCTAAAATTGTTGCCTAGCAACAAACATCTTAAGAAGACTTGCAAGAAGATATTTGAGAAGTTCCTCAGCAAATCAACATCAAATCTTAAGATATTATTGAGGAGTATGCACCTACGAACTATCTTAATGAACTTATTTTTCTTACAAGCTTAAGCAAGCTTGTTTTGTGAATCTGGGCCCTGGGCTGTGGCTCATGGAGTTCTGGGCCGTGGCTCTAGATGTCTGGGACTGTGGCTCTAGATTTCTTGGGCTGTGGCCCTAGTATATCTGGACTGTGGCCTGATCTCTGGGCTGTGGCTCTAGAGTTCTGGGCTGTGGGCTCTAGATTTCTGGACTGTGGCTCTAGATTTCTGGGCTGTGGCTCTATAGAGTTCTGGGCTGTGGCTCTAGATAGATTCTGGGC
>NW_025761357.1:0-2775 GCF_021184085.1 Oncorhynchus gorbuscha
CAGTTACCTGCAACCTCCCATCCCGTCCCCACCACACTCTTCCCATTGTCATGATCCTCATGAGAGATGACACTTCTGCTGTTACCCTGCAACCTCCCATCCCGTTCCCACCACACTCTTCCCATTGTCATGATCCTCATGAGAGATGACACTTCTGCTGTTACCCTGCAACCTCCCATCCCGTTCCCACCACACTCTTCCCATTGTCATGATCCTCATGAGAGATGACATTTCTGCTGTTACCCTGCAACCTCCCATCCCGTCCCCACCGCACTCTTCCTATTGTCATGATCCTCATGAGAGATGACACTTCTGTGCCTCTGACTTTATTCCAGATTTAGGGGGAATCTCTTGGGCCAAGGGAATGTGAGGAGGGAGATGTTTGCCACCAATAGTCATGAAAAATGTCCCTGTGTGACCTTTAACTGTTGACCTGTGACTGAGGGTCTAGACCACTCTGAGCCATTTCTATGTCTGGCTTCTCTAATACGCACGCGCAAATGTGTGTATGCCCGTGCTCACACACAGTAACAGACACACACTCATTGGCATATTATCTCTGATAAAGAGATTGGCCCCCTCGATAAAGATGAGCAGAAAAAAGACTATATAAAATAAATAATACAAATACTGAGCTATACATATATCATTTTATAATAATGCAATTGCTCAGGTGGGAGGACAAAGAGACCAGAGGTGGCGGGTTGGGATGTAAGGTTTGAGCATAGCCTTAAGGTAGGGCAGGGCAATTCCTCTTGCTGCTCCATAGGCAAGTACTGTGGTCTTGCCTATGTTAATGTAGATAAAAGAACATTGATCTGCATTACTTTTTAAAATGAATCTCAGTTTAAGGAACTGTATAGTGTATAGTAGCACTCGGTATAGTGGCATTTCATGGCATCCTTTTTCACTGGGGTATAAAAATGAGGTAACATGCCTGTAAAATCCATGTGTCATCCATCACCATTTGGAAAAAGCAAAGAGCTCACAAATGGAAAGAGGATAATGGTAGTTGACTTTCATAAACCAGGCAATGGGTACAAAAAAACACAGTGCCTTCAGAAAGTAACAACACCCCTTGACTTTTTCTACATTTTGTTGTGTTACAGCCTGAATTTAAAATGTATTCAATTGAGATTGTGTGTCACTGGCCTACACACAATACCCCATCATGTCAAAGTGGAATTGTGTTTTCAGAAATGTTTACAAATGAATAAACAATTAAAAGCTGAAATGTCTTGAGTCAGTAAGTATTCAACCCTGTTGTTATGTTAAGCCTAAATAGGTTCAGGACTAAAGATGTGCTTAACAAGTCATGTAAGAAGTTGTAATGGACTCACTCTGTGTGCAAGAATAGTGTTTAACATGATTTTCGAATGACTACCTCATCTCTTCATCTCACACGCACAATTATCTGTAAGATCCCTCAGTCAAGCAAAGAATGTCAAGCGCAGGTTCAACCACCAAGATCAGGGAGGTTTTCCAATGCCTTGCAAAGAAGGGCACCTATTGGTAGATGAGTAAAAACATGTATATTGAATATCCCTTTGAGGAATTAAACTTTGGATGGTGTAACAATACACACAGTCACTACAAAGATACAGGCGTCCTTCCTAACTCAGTTGTCGGAGAGGAATTAAACTGCTCAAGGCTTTTACCATGAGGCCAATGGTGACTTTAAAACAGTTACAGAGTTTAATGGCTGTGATAGGAGAAAAATGTGGATGGATCAACATCATTGTAGTTACTCCACAATACTAACCTAAATGACTGAGTGAAAAGAAGGAAGCCTGTACAGAATAAAAAATATTCCAAAACATGCATCATGTTTGCAATAAGGCTCTACAGTAAAACTGCAAGAAAATGTGGCAAAGATGTTAACTTCATGTCCTGAATGCAAAGCGTTAGGTTTGGGGCAAATCCAACACAACACATCACTGAGTACTACTCTGGCTGCATCATGTTATGGGTATGCTAGTCATCGGCAAGGACTAGAGAGTAAAAAAAAAAAAAAGAATAGAGCTAAGCACAGGCAAAATCCTAGAGGAAAACCTGGTTGAGTCTCCTTTCCAACAGACACTGTGTGACAAATTCACCGTTCAGCAGGATAATAACCTAAAACACAAGGCGAAATATACACTGGAGTTGCTTACCAAGACGACATTGAATGTTCCTGAGTGGCCTAGTTGAAAATCTGTGGCAAGACTTGAAAATGACTGTCTAGCAATGATCAACAACCAACTTGACAGAGCTTGAAGAATTTTTAGAAGAATAATGTGCAAATATTGTGCAATTCAGGTGTGCAAAGGTCTTAGAGACTTAGGCAGAAAGACTAACAGCTGTAATGGCTGCCAAATATGATTCTAACATGTATTGACTCAGGGGTGTGAATGCTTATGCAAATGAGATATTTCTCTATTTAATCTTTTAAATACATTTGCTAAAATGCCCAAAAATATGTTAACTTTGTCATTATGGGGTATTGTGTGTAAAAATACATTTAATCCATTTTGAATTCAGACTGTAATACAGCAAAATGTGGAATAAGTCAAGGGGTATGAATACTTTCTGAAGCCACTTTATACCACTTACCACAATTAGGGCAACAATTATGTTTAAAACTACTGGAACAGTGGTGAACTTGCCTGGTATTGGAACCCAAGTGTATATTGTCCCCATGCACAGTGAGGAAGATGGTTCAGGAAGGAAAGAAATGTCCAAGAGCCACAGTTGGAGAATTACAGAACTTGGTCGCATTTTGGGGTCACCAAGTCT
>NW_025761358.1:0-2774 GCF_021184085.1 Oncorhynchus gorbuscha
TCTATAGATACAGAACAAAAAGAATGAACGACTGGATCGTGTCTATAGATACAGAACAAAAAGAATGAACGACTGGATCGTGTCTATAGATACAGAACAAAAAGAATGAACGACTGGATCGTGTCTATAGATACAGAACAAAAAGAATGAACGACTGGATCGTGTCTATAGATACAGAACAAAAAGAATGAACGACTGGATTGTGTCTATAGATACAGAACAAAAAGAATGAACGACTGGATCGTATCCATAGATACAGAACAAAAAGAATGAAGCGACTGGATCGTATCTATAGATACAGAACAAAAAGAATGAACGACTGGATCGTGTCCATAGATAAAGAACAAAAAGAACGAACGACTGGATCGTGTCTGTAGATAAAGAACAAAAAGAACGAACGACTGGATCGTGTCTATAGATACAGAACAAAAAGAACGAACGACTGGATCGTGTCTATAGATACAGAACAAAAAGAATGAAAGACTGGATCGTGTCTATAGATACAGAATAAAAAGAACGAACGACTGGATCGTGTCTATAGATACAGAACAAAAAGAATGAACGACTGGATCGTGTCTATAGATACAGAACAAAAAGAATGAACGACTGGATCGTGTCTATAGATACAGAACAAAAAGAATGAACGACTGGATCGTGTCCATAGATACAGAACAAAAAGAATGAACGACTGGATCGTGTGCTATAGATACAGAACAAAAAGAATGAACGACTGGATCGTGTCTATAGATACAGAACAAAAAGAATGAACGACTGGATCGTATCCATAGATACAGAACAAAAAGAATGAACGACTGGATCGTGTCTATAGATACAGAACAAAAAGAATGAACGACTGGATCGTGTGTATAGATACAGAACAAAAAGAATGAACGACTGGATCGTGTGTATAGATACAGAACAAAAAGAATTAACGACTGGATCGTGTGTATAGATACAGAACAAAAAGAATGAACGACTGGATCGTGTGTATAGATACAGAACAAAAAGAACGAACGACTGGGTCGCACATCTAGCAACCCTAGATTTGTGTCAGGACTATATCTTGTTGAACACAGACAACAACACAGAGTTACACATGGAATAAACAAACTTGTGAAATATAGCCTAGACGTCTATGATTCGGTTGGACAGACCCCATTTGTACTTGTTTGCTTAATAAATTATTAGTGTGATATAATGCCTCTTAAAATAGGAAAGATAATCAAAATGAAGATTGCAACATTAAATGTATTACATTATTGTAAATGTAAAAACAAACACTTGCAAACACATGCTGGGTATTATTATAATGAGCTCCACCCCCAAACAGGTACAAATGTGGTCTGTCCAACCGAATCATAGACGTCTAGGCTATATTTAACAAGTTTGAACATCACAGTACTGCACAGTTTATATTTACATTACATTTTAGCAGACACTCTTAAACAGAGCGGATTACAGGAGCAATTTGTGTTTCGTGCCTTGCTCATCAAATCAAATCAAATCAAATCAAATCAAATCAAATCAAATTTATTTATATAGCCCTTCGTACATCAGCTGATATCTCAAAGTGCTGTACAGAAACCCAGCCTAAAACCCCAAACAGCAAACAATGCAGGTGTAAAAGCACGGTGGCTAGGAAAAACTCCCTAGAAAGGCCAAAACCTAGGAAGAAACCTAGAGAGGAACCGGGCTATGTGGGGTGGCCAGTCCTCTTCTGGCTGTGCCGGGTAGAGATTATAACAGAACATGACCAAGATGTTCAAATGTTCATAAATGACCAGCATGGTCAAATAATAATAAGGCAGAACAGTTGAAACTGGAGCAGCAGCACAGTCAGGTGGACTGGGGACAGCAAGGAGCCATCATGTCAGGTAGTCCTGGGGCACGGTCCTAGGGCTCAGGTCCTCCGAGAGAGAGAAAGAAAGAGAGAATTAGAGAGAGCATATGTGGGGTGGCCAGTCCTCTTCTGGCTGTGCCGGGTGGAGATTATAACAGAACGTGGCCAAGATGTTCAAATGTTCATAAATGACCAGCATGGTTGAATAATAGTAAGGCAGAACAGTTGAAACTGGAGCAGGAGCATGGCCAGGTGGACTGGGGACAGCAAGGAGTCCTCATGTCAGGTAGTCCTGGGACATGGTCCTAGGGCCCAGGCCAGTTGAAACTGGAGCAGCAGCATGGCCAGGTGGACTGGGGACAGCAAGGAGTCATCATGTCAGGTAGTCCTGGGGCATGGTCCTAGGGCTCAGGTCCTCCGAGAGAGAGAAAGAAAGAGAGAAGGAGAGAATTAGAGAACGCACACTTAGATTTACACAGGACACCGAATAGGACAGGAGAAGTATTCCAGATAAACAAACTGACCCTAGCCCCCGACACATAAACTACTGCAGCATAAATACTGGAGGCTGAGACAGGAGGGGTCAGGAGACACTGTGGCCCCATCCGAGGACACCCCGGACAGGGCCAAACAGGAAGGATATAACCCCACCCACTTTGCCAAAGCACAGCCCCCACACCACTAGAGGGAAATCTTCAACCACCAACTTACCATCCTGAGACAAGGCCGAGTATAGCCCACAAAGATCTCCGACACGGTACAACCCAAAGGGGGGAGAAACCCAGACAGGCCGACCACAACAGTGAATCAACCCACCCAGGTGACGCACCCCCAGGGACGGCACGAGAGAGCCCCAGCAAGCCAGCCCCGTAACAGGGTTAGAGGCAGAGAATCCCAGTGGAAAAAGGGGAACTGTTGCTCATCAACAGATTGT
>NW_025761359.1:0-2774 GCF_021184085.1 Oncorhynchus gorbuscha
AGTTGAACCGGGCCACCTGGAGTGAAAACCAGGAATCCTAACCACTAGACCATATGGGAAGACACATACTTAAAATACACATCACAGACAAATCTTTAAATGTTGACATTATGCCTGTTGGATTCAAAAGCTACATCTTTTTTTCTCAGAGATGTTGGGGAATGTCCAGATGAAATCCGTCTAAAATGTGTTTGAAGTGAGAACAGCCAGAAGCACTGAAAGTTATACAGTATCATTCCCAGCTTGATTTCAGTCAATTAAATAAAGTATTGACCCAGCCAGGAGACGAACATAGAATATTCTGATCCGTAGTCAGACACATTATGCATTGCGCCACTGGCCCCACGTCTAAGCTGAAGTCAGGTCACAGCTAGACCAGTGTATTCTTTCTCATACCGGGAATTGAAACCTGGCCACCTGGGTGAAAACCAGGAATCCTTACCGCTAGACCATATGGGAAGAAACATACTTAAAATACACATCACAGTCAAATCTTTAAATGTTGACATTATGCCTGTTTGATTTAAAAGCTACATCTTTTTTTAATAGAGTATCATTCCCTGCTTGATTTCAGTCAATTAAACAAAGTATTGAGACAGCCAGGAGTCGAACCTAGAATCTTCTGATCCGTAGTCAGACACGTTATCCATTGCGCCAGTGGCACCACGTCTAAGCTGAAGTCAGGTCACAGCTAGACCAGTGTACACAGTCATAGCGTTTCTCAACAACAAGGTTCCTTGGTTTTCTGTTTCAGATGCATATGTTAATTTGATCCTCCTGTTGTTGCATGAATTTTACTGCAGAGCAAGAAATGCAGCCATGAAGTGTATTCAACGTTTAAAAAGCCTTGTATAATTTGAATCTACATAACATGTCACATTTCCTGTTGCTGAGGGAATATTGTTGTGTTGTGAGAAACTGCTGCATCTGTTGTTACACAAGTGGGTACCTTACGAAAAGATATTCTTTCCCATAACACCTGGGTGAAAACCAGGAATCCTAACCGCTAGACCATATGGGAAGACACATACTTAAAATATACATCTCAGACAAATCTTTAAATGTTGACATCATGCCTGTTGGATTTAAAAGCTACATCTTTTTTTTCTTAGAGATGTTGGGGAATGTCCAGACGAAATACGTCTAAAATGTGTTTGAAGTGAGAACAGCCAGAAGCACTGAAAGGTATACAGTATCATTCCCTGCTTGATTTCAGTCAATTAAACAAAGTATTGAGCCAGCCAGAAGTTGAACCTAGAATCTTCTGATCCGTAGTCAGACACATTATCCATTGCGCCACTGGCCCCACGTCTAAGCTGAAGTCAGGTCACAACTAGACCAGTGTACACAGTCATAGCGTCTGTCAACAACAAGGTTCCTTGGTTTTCAGTTTCAGATGCATATCTTAATTTGATCCTCCTGTTGTTGCATTAATTTTACTGCAGAGCAAGAAATGCAACCATTAAGTGAATTCAACGTTTAAAAAGCCTTGTATAATTTGAATCTACATGACATGTCACATTTCCTGTTGCTGAGGGAATATTGTTTTGTGAAACTGCTGCATCTGTTGTTACACAAGTGCGTACCTAACGACAAGTTATTCTTTCTTATACCGGGAGTTGAACCTAGGCCACCTGGGTGAAAACCAGGAATCCTATTCAACGTTTAAAAAGCCTTGTATAATTTGAATCTACATAACTTGTCACATTTCCTGTTGCTGAGGGAATATTGTTGTGTTGTGAGAAACTGCTGCATCTGTTGTTACACAAGTGGGTACCTTACGAAAATATATTCTTTCCCCATACCACCTGGGTGAAAACCAGGAATCCTAACCGCTAGACCATATGGGAAGACAAATACTTAAAATACACATCACAGACAAATCTTTAAATGTTGACATTATGCCTGTTGGATTTAAAAGCTACATCTTTTTTTCTCAGAGATGTTGGGGAATGTCCAGATGAAATCCGTCTAAAATGTGTTTGAAGTGAGAACAGCCAGAAGCACTGAAAGGTATACAGTATCATTCCCAGCTTGATTTCAGTCAATTAAATAAAGTATTGAGCCAGCCAGGAGTCGAACCTAGAATCTTCTGATCCGTAGTCAGACACGTTATCCATTGCGCCACTGGCCCCACGTCTAAGCTGAAGTCAGGTCACAGCTAGAACAGTGTACACAGTCATGGCGTCTGTCAACAAAAAGGTTCCTTGGTTTTCTGTTTCAGATGCATATGTTAATTTGATCCTCCTGTTGTTGCATGAATTTTACTGCAGAGCAAGAAATGCAGCCATGAAGTGTATTCAACGTTTAAAAAGCCTTGTATAATTTTAATCTACATAACAAGTCACATTTCCTGTTGCTGAGGGAATATTGTTGTGTTGTGAGAAACTGCTGCATCTGTTGTTACACAAGTGGGTACCTAAAGAAAATATATTCTTTCCCATACCGGGAGTTGAACCCGGCCAGAGATGTTGGGGAATGTCCAGATGAAATCTGTCTAAAATGTGTTTGAAGTGAGAACAGCCAGAAGCACTGAAAGGTATACAGTATCATTCCCAGCTTGATTTCAGTCGATTAAACAAAGTATTGAGCCAGCCAGGAGTCCAACCTAGAATCTTCTTATCCGTAGTCAGACACGTTATCCATTGCGCCACTGGCCCCACGTCTAAGGTGAAGTCAGGTCACAGCTAGACCAGTGTACACAGAATATTGTTGTGTTGTGAGAAACTGCTGCATCTGTTGATACACAAGTGGGTACCTAACGAAAAAATGTA
>NW_025761360.1:0-2774 GCF_021184085.1 Oncorhynchus gorbuscha
TACAGAGTACAGATTCCAGATGGTGACCAATACTACAAGTTTTCCCATCTGAAGAAACATCACAGTATATACATATGAGATGAGTAACATTTATATGTTGTAACTAGCGCCATACTGCTGTTGTTTCGGTTTGGAGCGAGTGGTCACATCCCACTTCGCTCCCGCAGGTAGTATAACTTTTTCATTACATTTCATTATATTTCATTATAGCACAACGGTTTGATTTGTCTAATCTTAGCAATTTCTTCTCAGCTAGCTACATAGCCGTCTTTGTATCAAAGATAATTGCGTAATTATCGTATTATCGCCGTCCTAATGTAGTCTTCACTAGCCAGCTAGCTAACGCCCACTGATTAGCTGCACTGGAAAAACTATTACACTCAACTGAACGACTTGATTAGTGTAGTGTTAGCTAGCTACATAGCTGTCTTTGCTGTCTTCAGATATCTTCGTATCCAAGATAATTGTGTTGTTTAGGTTTAGAGTGTGTAGTCTTAGAGTGATTATCTTAATTTACCGAGGTTAGCTAGCCAGCTATTTGTCGTCCTTAACGTAGGAGACTCTGCTAGCTAGCCAACAGCTAGCCAACGCTAGCCAAGGTCTACTGAATAGAACTCAACAACCCGGTCGCATTCACAGGTAGTATCACATTTTCATTTCATTACAGTACAACGGTTTGATTTGTTTGATCGTAGCTAGCTACATAGCTAGCTACATAGCCGTCTTTGTATCAAAGATAATTGTGTAGTCTAGAGCGATTTTCTAGGTTAGCTAGCCAGCTATTGTCGTTCTTTTAACGCAACGTAACGTAAACAACACTACTAGCTAGCCAGCTAGCCCCCGAATAGCAGCACTGCAGAAACTATTACACTCAACGGAACGACTTGATTAGTGTAGTGTCAACAACGCACCCACTGCCAGCTAGCCTACTTCAGCAGTACTGTATCATTTTTAATCATTTTAGTCAATAAGATTCTTGCTACGTAGCTTAACTTTCTGAACATTCGAGACGTGTAGTCCACTTGTCATTCCAATCTCCTTTGCATTAGCGTAGCCTCTTCTGTAGCCTGTCAACTATGTGTCTGTTTATCCCTGTTCTCTCCTCTCTGCACAGACCATACAAACGCTCCACACCGCGTGGCCGCGGCCACCCTAATCTGGTGGTCCCAGCGCGCACGACCCACGTGGAGTTCCAGGTCTCCGGTAGCCTCTGGAACTGCCGATCTGCGGTCAACAAGGCAGAGTTCATCTCAGCCTATGCCTCCCTCCAGTCCCTCGACTTCTTGGCACTAACGGAAACATGGATCACCACAGACAACACTGCTACTCCTACTGCTCTCTCTTCGTCCGCCCACGTGTTCTCGCACACCCCGAGAGCTTCTGGTCAGCGGGGTGGTGGCACCGGGATCCTCATCTCTCCCAAGTGGTCATTCTCTCTTTCTCCCCTTACCCATCTGTCTATCGCCTCCTTTGAATTCCATGCTGTCACAGTTACCAGCCCTTTCAAGCTTAACATCCTTATCATTTATCGCCCTCCAGGTTCCCTCGGAGAGTTCATCAATGAGCTTGATGCCTTGATAAGCTCCTTTCCTGAGGACGGCTCACCTCTCACAGTTCTGGGCGACTTTAACCTCCCCACGTCTACCTTCGACTCATTCCTCTCTGCCTCCTTCTTTCCACTCCTCTCCTCTTTTGACCTCACCCTCTCACCTTCCCCCCTACTCACAAGGCAGGCAATACGCTCGACCTCATCTTTACTAGATGCTGTTCTTCCACTAACCTCATTGCAACTCCCCTCCAAGTCTCCGACCACTACCTTGTATCCTTTTCCCTCTCGCTCTCATCCAACACCTCCCACACTGCCCCTACTCGGATGGTATCGCGCCGTCCCAACCTTCGCTCTCTCTCCCCGCTACTCTCTCCTCTTCCATCCTATCATCTCTTCCCTCCGCTCAAACCTTCTCCAACCTATCTCCTGATTCTGCCTCCTCAACCCTCCTCTCCACCCTCCTCTGCATCCTTTGACTCTCTATGTCCCCTATCCTCCAGGCCGGCTCGGTCCTCCCCTCCCGCTCCGTGGCTCGATGACTCATTGCGAGCTCACAGAACAGGGCTCCGGGGCAGCCGAGGCGGAAAGTGGAGGAAAGCTTCGCCTCCTCGCGGACCTGGCATCCTTTCACTCCCTCCTCTCTACATTTTCCTCCTCTGTCTCTGCTGCTAAAAGCCACTTTCTACCACGCTAAATTCCAAGCATCTGCCTCTAACCCTAGGAAGCTCTTTGCCACCTTCTCCTCCCTCCTGAATCCTCCTCCCCTCCCCCCCTCCTCCCTCTCTGCAGACGACTTACGTCCAACCATTTTTGAAAAGAAGGTCGACGACATCCGATCCTCGTTTGCTAAGTCAAACGACACCGCTGGTTCTGCTCACACTGCCCTACCCTGTGCTCTGACCTCTTTCTCCCTCTCTCTCCAGATGAAATCTCGCGTCTTGTGACGGCCGGCCGCCCAACAACCTGCCCGCTTGACCCTATCCCTCCCTCTTCTCCAGACCATTTCCGGAGACCTTCTCCCTTACCTCCACCTCGCTCATCAACTCATCCCTGACCGCTGGCTACGTCCCTTCCGTCTTCAAGAGAGGCGAGAGTTGCACCCCTTCTGAAAAAACCTACACTCGATCCCTCCGATGTCAACAATTACAGACCAGTATCCCTTCTTTCTTTTCTCTCCAAAACTCTTGAACGTGCCGTCCTTGGCCAGCTCTCCCGCTATCTCTCT
>NW_025761361.1:0-2773 GCF_021184085.1 Oncorhynchus gorbuscha
TTTAATAGTAGAAAGTTTGCAGCCATCCACTTCCTTATGTCTGAAACACATGCTTCTAGCGAGGGCAATTTTGGTGCTTCACCATGTTTCATTGAAATGTACAGCTGTGTGTCATCCGCATAGCAGTGAAAGTTTACATTATGTTTTCGAATAACATCCCCTAAGAGGTAAAATATATAGTGAAAACAATAGTGGTCCTAAAACAGAACCTTGAGGAACACCGAAATGTACAGTTGATTTGTCAGAGGACAAACCATTCACAGAGACAAACTGATATCTTTCCGACAGATAAGACCTAAACCAGGCCAGAACATGTCCGTGTAGACCAATTTGGGTTTCCAATCTCTCCAAAAGAATGTGGTGATCGATGGTATCAAAAGCAGCACTAAGGTCTAGGAGCACGAGGACAGATGCAGAGCCTCGGTCCGATGCCATCAAAATGTCATTTACCACCTTCACAAGTGCCGTCTCAGTGCTATGATGGGGTCTAAAACCAGACTGAAGCATTTCGTATACATTGTTTGTCTTCAGGAAGGCAGTGAGTTGCTGCGCAACAGCCTTCTCTAAAATCTTTGAGAGGAATGGAAGATTCGATATAGGCCGATAGTTTTTTATATTTTCTGGGTCAAGGTTTGGCTTTTTCAAGAGAGGCTTTATTACTGCCACTTTTAGTGAGTTTGGTACACATCCAGTGGATAGAGAGCCGTTTATTATGTTCAACATAGGAGGGCCAAGCACAGGAAGCAGCTCTTTCAGTAGTTTAGTTGGAATAGGGTCCAGTATACAGCTTGAAGGTTTAGAGGCCATGATTATTTTCATCATTGTGTCAAGAGATATAGTACTAAAACACTTGAGCGTCTCTCTTGATCCTAGGTCCTGGCAGAGTTGTGCAGACTCAGGACAACTGAGGTTTGGAGGAATACGCAGGTTTAAAGAGGAGTCCGTAATTTGCTTTCTAATAATCATAATCTTTTCCTCAAAGAAGTTCATGAATTTATCACTGCTAAAGTGCAAGTCATCCTCTCTTGGGGAATGCTGCTTTTAGTTAGCTTTGCCACAGTATCAAAAAGGAATTTCGGATTGTTCTTATTTTCCTCAATTAAGTTAGAAAAATAGGACGATCGAGCAGCAGTAAGGGCTCTTCGGTACTGCACGGTACCATCCTTCCAAGCTAGTCGGAAGACTTCCAGTTTGGTGTGGCGCCATTTCCGTTCCAATTTTCTGGAAGCTTGCTTCAGAGCTCGGGTATTTTCTGTGTACCATGGAGCTAGTTTCTTATGAGACATTTTTTTAGTTTTTAGGGGTGCAACTGCATCTAGGGTATTGCGCAAGGTTAAATTGAGATCCTCAGTTAGGTGGTTAACGGATTTTTGTCCTCTGGCGTCCTTGGGTAGGCAGAGGGAGTCTGGAAGGGCATCAAGGAATCTTTGTGTTGTCTGTGAATTTATAGCACGACTTTTGATGTTCCTTGGTTGGGGTCTGAGCAGATTATTTGTTGCAATTGCAAACGTAATAAAATGGTGGTCTGATAGTCCAGGATTATGAGGAAAAACATTAAGATCCACAACATTTATTCCATGGGACAAAACTAGGTCCAGCGTATGACTGTGAGAGTGAGTGGGTCCAGAGACATGTTGGACAAAACCCACTGAGTCGATGATGGCTCCAAAAGCCTTTTGGAGTGGGTCTGTGGACTTTTCCATGTGAATATTAAAGTCACCAAAGATTAGAATATTATCTGCAATGACTACAAGGTCTGATAGGAATTCAGGGAACTCAGTGAGAAACGCTGTATATGGCCCAGGAGGCCTGTAAACAGTAGCTATAAAAAGTGATTGAGTAGGCTGCATAGATTTCATGACTAGAAGCTCAAAAGACGAAAACGTCATTTTTTTTGTAAATTGAAATTTGCTATCGTAAATGTTAGCAACACCTCCGCCTTTGCGGGATGCACGGGGATATGGTCACTAGTGTAGCCAGGAGGTGAGGCCTCATTTAACACAGTAAATTCATCAGGCTTAAGCCATGTTTCAGTCAGGCCAATCACATCAAGATTATGATCAGTGATTAGTTCATTGACTATAATTGCCTTTGAAGTAAGGGATCTAACATTAAGTAGCCCTATTTTGAGATGTGAGGTATCATGATCTCTTTCAGTAATGACAGGAATGGAGGTGGTCTTTATCCTAGTGAGATTGCTAAGGCGAACACCGCCATGTTTAGTTTTGCCCAACCCAGGTCGAGGCACAGACACGGTCTCAATGGTGATAGCTGAGCTGACTACACTAACTATGCTAGTGGCAGACTCCACTATGCTGGCAGGCTGGCTAATAGCCTGCTGGCCTGGCCTGCACCCTATTTCATTGTGGAGCTAGAGGGAGTTAGAGCCCTGTCTATGTTGGCAGATAAGATGAGAGCACCCCTCCAGCTAGGATGGAGTCCGTCACTCCTCAGCATGGTCAGGCTTGGTCCTGTTTGTGGGCGAGTCCCAGAAAGAGGCCAATTATCTACAAATTCTATCTTTTGGGAGGGGCAGAAAACAGTTTTCAACCAGCGATTGAGTTGTGAGACTCTGCTGTAGAGCTCATCACTCCCCTAACTGGGAGGGGGCCAGAGACAATTACTCGATGCCGACACATCTTTTCTAGCTGATATGCACGCAGAAGCTATGTTGCGCTTGGTGATCTCTGACTGTTTCATCCTAACATCGTTGGTGCCGACGCGTGGATAACAATATCTCCCATACTCTCTACACTCAACGCCAGTTTTAGCT
>NW_025761362.1:0-2771 GCF_021184085.1 Oncorhynchus gorbuscha
AGACTACTCCAACAAACTCCAACAAACCCCAAGACTACTCCAAAGAACCCAAAGACTACTCCAACAAACTCGCAACAAACCCCAAGACTATTCCAAAGAACCCAAAGACTACTCCAACAAACCCAAGACTATTCCAACAGAACCCCAAGACTATTCCAAAGAACCCAAGACTACTCCAACAAACTCCAACAAACCCCAAGACTATCTCCAAAGAACCCAAAGAACTCCAACAAACTCCAACAAACCCCAAGACTATTCCAAAGAACCCAAAGACTACTTCCAAACCCAAGACTATTCCAACAGAACCCCAAGACTATTCCAAAGAACCCAAAGACTACTCCAACAAACCCCAAGACTATTCCAAAGAACCCAAAGACTACTCCAACAAACCCCAAGACTATTCCAAAGAACCCAAAGACTACTCCAACAAACCCCAAGACTATTCCAAAGAACCCAAAGAACTACCTCCAACAAACCCCAAGACTATTCCAAAGAACCCAAAGACTACCTCCAACAAACCCCAAGACTATTCCAAAGAACCCAAAGACTACTCCAACAAACCCCAAGACTATTCCAAAGAACCCAAAGACTACTCTAACAAACCCCAAGACTATTCCAAAGAACCCAAAAGACTACTCCAACAAACTCAACAAACCCAAGACTATTCCGAAGAACCCAAAGACTACTCCAACAAACTCCAACAAACCCCAAGACTATTCCAAAGAACCCAAAGACTACTCCAACAAACTAACAAAACCCTAAGCACTATTCCAAAGAACCCAAAGACTACTCCAACAAACTCCAACAAACCCCAAGACTATTCCAAAGAACCCAAAGACTACTCCAACAAACCCCAAGACTATTCCAAGAACCAAGACTTCTCAACAAAATTCAACAAACGAACTATTCCAAGACTATTCCAAGAACCCAAAGACTACTCAACAAACTCCAACAAACCCCAAGACTATTCCAAGAACCCAAAGACTACTCCAACAAACTCAACAAACCCCAAGACTATTCCAAAGAACCCAAAGACTACTCCAACAAACCCCAACAAACCCAAGACTATTCCAAAGATCCCAAAGACTACTCCAACAAACTCCAAGCAAACCCCAAGACTATTCCAAAGAACCCAAAGACTACCCCCAACAAACTCCAACAAAACCAAGACTATTCCAAAGAACCCAAAGACTACTCAACAAACTCAACAAACCCCAAGACTATTCCAAAGAAACCCAAAGACTACTTCAACAAACTCCAACAAACCCCAAGACTATTCAAAGAACCCAAAGACTACTCCAACAAACTCCAACAAACCCCAAGACTATTCCAAAGAACCCAAAGACTACTCCAACAAACTCCAAGACTACAAAACCCCTTCTCCAACAAATCAAACAAACCCCAAGACTATTCCAAAGAACCCAAAGACTACTCCAACAAGCTCAACAAACCCCAAGACTATTCCCAAGAACCCAAAGACTACTCCAACAAACTCAACAAACCCCCCAAGACTATTCCAAAGAACCCAAAGACTACTCCAACAAACTCAACAAACCCCAAGACTATTCCAAAGAACCCAAAGACTACTCCAACAAACTCCAACAAACCAAGACTATTCCAAAGAACCCAAAGACTACTCCAACAAACTCAACAAACCCCAAGACTATTTGCAAGAACCCAAAGACTACTCCAACAAATTCAACAAACCTCAAGACTATTCCAAAGACTATTCCAAAGACTACCTCCAACAAACTCCAACAAACCCCAAGACTATTCAAAGAACCCAAAGACTACTCCAACAAACTCAACAAACCCCAAGACTATTCAAAGAACCCAAAGACTACAACAACTCCAACAAACCCCAAGACTATTCCAAAGAACCCAAAGACTACTCCAACAAACTCCAACAAACCCCAAAACTATTCCAAAGAACCCAAAGACTCCCAACAAACTCAACAAACCCCAAGACTATTCCAAAGAACCCAAAGACTACTCCAAAGAACAAACTCCAACAAACCCCAAGACTATTCCAAAGAACCCAAAGACTACTCCAACAAACCCCAAGACTATTCCAAGAACCAAACCCCAACATGGGGCTTAAGACTATTCCAAAGAACCCAAAGACTACTCAACAAACTCAACAAACCCAAAGACTATTCCAAAAACCCAAAGACTATTCAAAGAACCCAAAGACCCAACAAACCCCAAGACTATTCCAAGAACCCAAAGACTACCTAACAAATCAACAAACCCCAAGACTATTCCAAAGAACCCAAAGACTACCCAACAAACTCCAACAAACCCCAAGACTATTCCAAAGATCCCAAAGACTACTCCAACAACTCCAACAAACCCCAAGACTATTCCAAAGAACCCAAAGACTACCTAACAAACTCCAACAAACCCAAGACTATTCCAAAGAACCCAAAGACTACTCCAACAAACTCCAACAAACCCCAAGACTATTCCAAAGAACCCAAAGACTACTCCAACAAACTCCAACAAACCCCAAGACTATTCCAAAGAACCCAAAGACTACTCCAACAAACTCCAACAAACCCCAAGACTATTCCAAAGAACCCAAAGACTACTCCAACAAACTCCAACAAACCCCAAGACTATTCCAAAGAACCCAAAGACTACTCCAACAAACTCCAACAAACCCCAAGACTATTCCAAAGAACCCAAAGACTACTCCAACAAACCCCAACAAACCCCAAGACTATTCCAAAGAACCCAAAGACTACTCCAACAAACTCCAACGAACCCCA
>NW_025761363.1:0-2769 GCF_021184085.1 Oncorhynchus gorbuscha
GATCAGGCCCGCAGGATAATTTGAAAGTGGAAAAAATGCATAAAAGACATGGAATTAATATTTTTAATTCGCTGCAATTCATGGATTATCCGCTAAGGGGCGCACTCTTTCCATCAGAGTAGAAGACAAGCCGCATCACTGAGACAGACTGAAAACAGCAGACGGTATCAATGCGCCATCTGCTGCTTGTTACGACGTTGTTAATACCTTGGTCTCTACCTCTCCGCTACACCATCATTAGCCAAAATGTCGTTATCCAAACGGAGAAAAGTAGATAAGGAGTGTAGAATTTTCAAAGAAAAATGGACCACGTCCTATTTATTTACAGAGATGCACGGAAAACCTTTGTGCTTGGTGTGTTTGCAACAAGTTTTGGTATTGAAGGAATATAATATTCGACGCCACTACGAGACTCATCACAGCGAAAATATGACGGCTTGCAAGGACAACTGAGAAGAGATAAGATTAACGAATTGCTGGCGGGTCTGAGGAAACAGCAGTCAACTTTCATCCAGAGCCGAGAAGTCAGTGAAGCAGCGGTAAAAGCCAGCTACCTAATTGCTAGCGAAATAGCATTAGCATCGAAGCCGTATTCCGACGGTGACTTTGTTAAACGATGCATGATGAAGGCGGCTGAACTTGTATGTCCCGAGAAGCGACAAGCTTTTGCCAATATTAGCCTGACGAGGAATACTATAGCAGAGAGGATTTCGGAACTATCGGCAGATTTAGACAGTCAATTGAAACAGAGAGTCAAGTCATTTATTGCATTTTCCGTGGCAATTGACGAGAGCACTGACATCACAGACGTGGCCCAACTGGCCATATTTATTCGAGGAGTTGATGAGACATTGACTGTTACTGAAGAGTTTCTTGAGTTGGTGCCAATGATGGACACCACAACAGCCGAGGACATTTTCGGCTCTGTCGTTGCTGCATTGGACAGAGTTGGAGTGGACTGGTCCCGCGCTGTCAGCCTGGCTACAGACGGCGCGCCATCCATGGTCGGAAAGAAAGCAGGTGCCGCGACAAAGTTCAAAGACAAAGTACAAGCCCTTAATGGAGGAGATCGTTTCTGGACATTTCACTGTATTTTGCACCAGGAGGCATTGTGTTGCAAGTCGCTGAAAATGGACCACGTCATGGAGGTGGTTGTTCGCACTGTAAATTTCATCCGGTCCAGAGGTCTGAACCATCGTCAGTTTGATAAACTTCTCAGCGACAGCAACATTACCCACAGCCTGCCATACCACACTGAAGTGAGATGGTTAAGCCGAGGCGCTGTGCTGAGGCATTTCTTTGATCTACGAGAGGAAATCGGACAGTTTATGGAGAAAAAAGGAAAACCGGTGTTGGAATTACAATCTCAGGAATGGCTACGGGACCTTGCATTCTTGGTTGATATTACTGAACACTTGAACAATCTGAACAAAATGTTGCAAGGCCGCAAAAAGTTGTCACACAGTTTTCTGACAACATACATGCATTTAAGTTGAAGCTGACTTTGTGGGAGATGCAACTGGCAAATGGCAACCCTGCTCATTTCCCCTGTCTGAGAGATGTGTGTGTGACCAGACCTGATGCGGACATGAAACGGTACAAAGACAAAATTGCAGGACTACTGCGGGAGTTTGAGAAACGTTTTCAGGTATTTGGTGAACTTGAGACAGAATTTTCAGTTTTTCGCTCACCTTTCACAGTTAAAGCTTCTGATCTGCCGGTCGAAATTCAGCTAGAGATAATTGATTTGCAGTGTGATGCAGATTTGAAGGGCAAATTTGCCTCTGTAGGTCTGGACAGATTTTATCAGTATCTACTACCAGGTTACTCCAAATTAACAGCCCTGGCTGCTAAAATTTTGTGCATGTTTGGGACAACCTACCTTTGTGAACAAATTTTCTCAGTGATGAATATCAATAAAACAAAAATGCGTTCAAGGCTCACAAACAAGCACTTAAATGACATTCTGAAAGTGACAGCTAGTCAGGACATGACACCTGGTGTTGATGCACTTGTACAGGCCAAAAGATGCCAAGTTTCAGGTACAAATACAAGTCCAGACTAGACTAACACCTTTAAAATGCTGCCTTAGATACTGTTTGCATTGAAAGAATACAGCTCTGTGAAGATGAATCCTTACTGTGGTGATTTAAAAAATGTGCACTTTAATGTTAGTCAGCAGCTTCAAAACAAAAGTTGTGTGATGGAATTCTACTGTTCATACAACTCCATAAATTTTCAGTATGTATTGTATGTGTATGTATGTTTCATGTATGAAGTTTACAGATTTACAGGACAGGCGAACACTTTCTTCATTACACATTTAAAATCACTCTCCTTAGTTTGTAAGGTGTACGCAGGGATTACATTTAGATTTTATATGCGTATGTGTAAGTGGTTTAAAAATTCCTTTCTTTAAAAGTCTCATTTAATCTTAAAGTGCATTACTATATTTTTCAGTACCAATTAAAGTTTTGTGCCTTTGTACAATCAGTGGGATCAGTTGCAATGCATATTTGTGAATGATAAAAGTAAATTGCACATTTGTCTAAGGAAATATGAGGTGTTTCATGAAATGTTTTGTAAAAGGATAGTTCATTAAATTTCAATATTTTCCTAATGTTCTTGTGCTTCTTTACACCAAAACAAAGGAAAGACATGTTATTTTGGTTATTTATAGCAGAGTATGGTATAATTTTAATGGTCCGGCCCACTTGACATCTCCCTAGGCCGTATGTGGCCCACGATGCGAAATGAGTTTGACACCCC
>NW_025761364.1:0-2768 GCF_021184085.1 Oncorhynchus gorbuscha
TGGAGCATCAGCGTTTGTGGGTTCGATTACAGGCTCAAAATGGACAGAAACAAAGACGTTTATTTTGAAACTCGTCAGTCTATTCTTGTTCTGAGAATGAAGGATATTCCATGGGAGAAATTGCCAAGAAGCTGAAGATCTCGTATAACGCTGTGTACTACTGCCTTCATAGAACAGATCAAACTGACTCTAACCAGGATAGAAAGAGGAGTGAGAGTGAGATTATTGTCTAGTTTGAGAAACAGATGCCTCACAAGTCTTCAAATGGCAGCTTCATTAAATAGTACCCACAAAACACCAGTCTCAACGTCAACAGTGAAGAGGCGACTCCGGGATGCTGGCCTTCTAGGCAGAGTTCCTCTGTCCATTTTATTTATTTATTTAACCTTTATTTAACCAGGAAGGGCTCTTTGAGATTTAAAATCTCTTTTTCAAGAGCGTCCTGGCCAAGATAGGCAGCACCAAGTCATTATAAAAATTACAGACAAACAACATGAAAAACTACTACTAAGTAATCTTTTAAAAACCATAGAATTCACAAGAGTTTAACAAAATCAAAAACAGCAAATTAAAAACATTGACAGGTCAGGGAATCAGTCTCAATTCATCAGTGATTTAAAAATACCAATCGGGACAAGTTCTTCCAGTATTTTGTAAGGTGTTCCAAGACGATGGCGCAGAGTACATAAAAGCCCTTTTACCAAATTCAGTTCGGACATTTGGAACAGTTAGCAGGATAAAGTTCAGCGAACGAAGAGAGTACCCACCACATTTCTGAAGAATAAAAATGCCCAGATAAAAAGGTAGTAAATCCAAAATGGCTTTGTAAATAAAAGTAAACCAGTGACTGAGCCTACGATACCCTGGTATACCAGTGACTGAGCCTACGATACCCTGGTATACCAGTGACTGAGCCTACGATACCCTGGTAAACCAGTGACTGAGCCTACGATACCCTGGTAAACCAGTGACTGAGCCTACGATACCCTGGTATACCAGTGACTGAGCCTACGATACCCTGGTATACCAGTGACTGAGCCTACGAGTGACTAGAGAAGGCCAGCCAACCCTGGTATAAAGTGCAGTGGTGTGTAATGGCTTTGTAAATAAAAGTAAACCAGTGACTGAGCCTACGAGTGACTAGAGAAGGCCAGCCAACCCTGGTATACAAAGTGCAGTGGTGCGTAAGGGTTTTGCAGTTTAAAATAAATCTCAAAGTGCCATGGTAAAGAGTGTCAATTGATCTCAAACACTGAGCGGAAGCCTTCATATATAAAATATCCCCATAGTCTAGGCATAAATGTAGCTGATACTAGCCTCCTTCAGGCTTCAAAAAGAAAAACAGCCCTTATTCCTAAAATAAAATTGCAATTTCAACTTCAATTTCTTTGTAAGTTGTTGAATATGCAATTTAAAAGAGTGGCCGTCATCCATTAAAATTCCAAGATATTTATATGAGGTTACAACCTCAATCTCCTTGCCCTGACAGGTAGTAATAGGTGAAAGGTTCAGAGGTCTATTTCTTGCTTTAGAAAACACCATAAAAAGCAGTTTGCAAGTTCTGAAAGCTTTTGTAAGAGACGAGGCACAACAGTAAATAACAGTATCATCAGCATAAAAATGAAGTTGCACATTTTGGACATTTTTGTCTAAATCATTTATATAAATAGTGAATAAGAGAGGACCAAGTACAGAGCCTTGGGGCACACCATTAAAGACAGACAATTTAACAGACACAAGCACATCAAATTGAGTGCACTGAGTTCTATCAGACAGATAGTTAGCAAAACATGCAACTGCATGCTCTGAAAGACCTACACTCAACAATCTCTGCCTTAGTATAGCATGATCAACTGTATCAAAAGCCTTAGAGATATCAATAAAAAGTGAGACACAGTGCTGTTTTTGTCAAGGGCTTCAGTGATATAATTTAAAACCTTCATGGCTGCTGCAATTGTGCTATGCTTCTTCCTGAAGCCCGATTGGTACACTGATGAAATCGAGTTAGTAAATAAAACTCTTTTAGCTGTTCACTCACAAGGGTTTCAAGTATTTTCACCAGGGGTGACAGCTTTGAGATTGGCCTAAAATTATGTAAAAGAGTTCTTTAAAAGGAGATCTCCTCCTTTTAAAAGTGGTTGGACAAATGCTGATTTCCAGATCTTTGGAATTTCATGACATTCCAGGGTTAGATTGAACAGAGATGTAAGTGGTTCAGCTATGAAATCAGCTGCCAGATTTAAAAAGCAGGGATCCAAAAGATCAGGACCTGCAGGCTTTCTCTGATCTAAGGATTTCAGGGCTTTATGTACCACCTGCACTGAGAATGGCAAAAAGCTACAAGTTTGACTCTCACTGGTTCATCCACACAGGGTCGTACAGAGACAGATGACACTGAATCAAACCGCCTACCAGATGATACAAAGTGCTCATTGAAACAATTCAGCATTTCAGTTTTGTCATATACAGCAACAGAGTCCTTCAAAACACATGACGGTAATTCATTAACATTACTGTTACCAGACATAGACTTAATAGCCTTCCAAAACGTTCTAGGGTCATTCAGGTTATCAGTGGTAACAGACAGAAAATACTCAGACTTGACCTCCCTAAAAATAAGCCAATCAGCATCAGAACATGATTTCCTTGCTTTAGCCCAGGCTAGATTACTGTCGTGAATAATAGAAGACAGCTCAGAAGAAAACCATGGATTATCCCTCCATTAACCCTGAACCTGCGGAATGTGGCATGTTTGTTTACTATTTGGG
>NW_025761365.1:0-2766 GCF_021184085.1 Oncorhynchus gorbuscha
AATAAAGGGAACACTTAAACAACACAATGTAACTCCAAGTCAATCACACTTCTGTGAAATCAAACTGTCCATTTAGGAAGCAACACTGATTGACAATACATTTCACATGCTGTTGTGCAAATGGAATAGACAACAGGTGGAAATGATAGGCAATTAGCAAGACACCCCCAATAAAGGAGTGGTTCTGCAGGTGGGGACCACAGACCACTTCTCAGTTCCTATGCTTCCTGGCTGATGTTTTGGTCACTTTTGAATGCTGGCGGTGCTTTCACTCTAGTGGTAGCATGAGATGGAGTCTACAACCCACACAAGTGGCTCAGGTAGTGCAGCTCATCCAGGATGACACCGCAATGCGAGCTGTGGCAAGAAGGTTTGCTGTGTCTGTCAGCGCTACCAGGAGACAGGCCAGTACATCAGGAGACGTGGAGGAGGCCGTAGGAGGGCAACAACCCAGCAGCAGGACCGCTACCTCCACCTTTGTGCAAGGAGGAGCAGGAGGAGCACTGCCAGAGCCCTGCAAAATGACCTCCAGCAGGCCACAAATGTGCATGTGTCTGCTCAAACGGTCAGAAACACTCCATGAGGGTGGTATGAGGGCCCGACGTCCATAGGTGGGGGTTGTGCTTACAGCCCAACACCGTGCAGGACATTTGGCATTTGCCAGAGAACACCATGATTGGCAAATTCGTCACTGGCGCCCTGTGCTCTTCACAGATTAAAGCAGGTTCACACTGAGCACATGTGACAGACGTGACAGAGTCTGGAGATGCCGTGGAGAACGTTCTGCTGCCTGCAACATCCTCCAGCATGACCGGTTTGGCGGTGGGTCAGTCATGGTGTGGGCTGGTGTTTCTTTGGGGGGGCCGCACAGCCCTCCATGTGCTCGCCAGAGGTAGCCTGACTGCCATTAGGTACCGAGTTGAGATCCTCAGACCCCTTGTGAGACCATATGCTGGTGCGGTTGGCTCTGGGTTCCTCCTAATGCAAGACAATGCTAGACCTTATGTGGCTGGAGTGTGTCAGCAGTTCCTGCAAGAGGAAGGCGTTGATGCTATGGATTGGCCCGCCCGTTTCCCAGACCTGAATCCAATTGAGCACATCTGGGACATCATGTCTCGCTCCATCCACCAACGCCACGTTGCACCACAGACTGTCCAGGAGTTGGCGGATGCTTTAGTCCAGGTCTGGGAGGAGATCCCTCGGGAGACCATCCGCCACCTCATCAGGAGCATGCCCAAGCGTTGTAGGGAGGTCATACAGACACGTGGAGGCCACACACACTACTGAGCCTCATTTTGACTTGTTTTAAGGACATTACAAAGTTGGATCAGCCTGTAGTGTGGTTTTCCACTTTAATTTTGAGTGTGACTCCAAATCCAGACCTCTATGGGTTGATAAATTTGATTTCCATTGATAATTCTTGTGTGACTTTGTTGTCAGCACATTCAACTATGTAAAGAAAAAGTATTTAATAAGAATATTTCATTCATTCAGATCTAGAATGTGTTATTTTAGTGTTCCCTTTTTTGAGCAGTGTATTTTTATAAATAACAGCTGGTGCACGATATCTAAGGAAGTCTCTAGGTTTTGTTCACCTGAGGTAGAGTACCTCATGATAAGCTGTTAGACCACACTGTCTACCTAGAGAATTTTCATCTGTATTTTTCATAGCCGTCTACATACCACCACAGACTGATGCTGGCACTAAAACTGCACTGAATGAGCTGTATTCCGCCATAAGCAAACAGGAAAACGCTCACCCAGAGGCAGTGCTCCTAGTAGTTGGGGACTTTAATGCATGGAAACTTAAATATGTCTCACCAAATTTCTATCAGCATGTTAAATGTGCAACCAGAGGGGAAAAATTCTGGACCACCTTTACTCTACACACAGAGACGCATACAAAGTTCTCCCTCGCCCTCCATTTGGCAAATATGACCATAATTATATCCTCCTGATTCCTGCTTACAAGCAAAAATTAAAGCAGTAAGCACCAGTGACTCGATCAATAAAAAAGTGGTCAAACGAAGCAGATGCTAAGTTACAGGATTCTTTTGCTGGCACAGGCTGGAATATGTTGCGGGATTCCTCCGATGGCATTGAGGAGTACACCACATCAGACTTTGGCTTCATCAATAAGTGCATCGATGACGTCGTCCCCACAGTGACATACCCCAACCAGAAGCCATGGATTACAGGCAACATCCACACTGAGATAAATGCTAGAGTTGCCGCTTTCAAGGAGCGGGACACTAATCCGGACCCTTATAAGAAATCCTGCTATGCCCCCTGACGAACCATCAAACAGGCAAAGCATCAATACAGGACTAAGATTGAAAAAGGAACACCTATGTGAGGGTGCTATTCGTTGACTACAGCTCAGCATTCAACATAATAGTGCCCTCAAAGCTTATCAATAAGCTAAGCACCTTGTGACTAAACACCTCCCTCTGCAACTGGATCCTAGACTTCCTGATGTGCCGCCCCCAGGTGGTAAGAGTAAGTAATAACACATCCGCCACGCTGATCCCCAACACATGGGCCCCTCAGGGGCTCCAACACCATCATTAAGTTTGCCGATGACACAACAGTGGTAGGCCTGATCACCGACAACAACGAGACAGACTATAAGGAGGAGGTCAGAGACCTGGCCGTGTGATGCCAGGACAACAACCTGTCCCTCAACGTGATAAAGACAAAGGAGATGATTGTAGACTACAGGACAAAGAGGGCCGAGCAAGCCCCCATTCTCATCGACGGGGCTGT
>NW_025761366.1:0-2766 GCF_021184085.1 Oncorhynchus gorbuscha
CCCTAGACCACAGACGGCTACTGTAAATCCCTGAGACCACACAGACAGCTACTGTAAATCCCTAGACCACACAGACAGCTACTGTAAATCCCTAGACCACACAGACAGCTACTGTAAATCCCTAGACCACACAGACAGCTACTGTAAATCCCTAGACCACACAGACAGCTACTGTAAATCCCTAGACCACACAGACAGCTACTGTAAATCCCTAGACCACACAGACGGCTACTGTAAATCCCTAGACCACACAGACAGCGAGCAAGAGAAGAAAAAGCCAAACAGATTCACTCAAACTATCCCGCAGACAGACAGAGATGCTACGGCACTCAGAGACCAGCGAAGAAAATCATCAAGGACCTCAGCCACCCAAACCACGGCCTGTTCACCCTGGTACCATCTAGAAGATCATCAAGGACCTCAGCCACCTGAACCACGGCCTGTACATTCACCCCACTACCATCTAGAAGATCATCAAGGACCTCGAGCCGTGACCTCTTCACCCCACTACCATCTAGAAGATCATCAAGGACCTCGAGCCGTGACCTCTTCACCCCACTACCATCTAGAAGATCATCAAGGACCTCGAGCCGTGACCTCTTCACCCCACTACCATCTAGGAGACAGTACAGGTGCATCAAAGCTGGGACAAAGAGACTGATTAAAACAGCTTCTATATTTTATCTTTTTTTTAAACTTAATTTATTACTTACTTATTTAACCTTAAGTCAGTTAAGAACAAATTCATATTTACAATGACGGCCTACCGGGGAACAGTGGGTTAACTGCCTTGTTCAGGGGCAGAACGACAGATTTTTACCTTGTCAACTCGGGGATTCGATCTAGCAACCTTTCGGTTGGTTACTGGCACAACACTCTAACCACTAGGCTACCTGCCACCCCAGGCCCTCAGACTGTTAAATAGTAACCACTAGTCGGCCTCCACCCAGTACCCTGCGCTGGCCTTAGTCACTGTTACAATCCGGCTACCACCCGGCACTCTACCCTGCACCTTAGAGACTGCTGCCCTGTGTACATAGAGTCATTGAACAAGGGTCACTTTAATAATGTTTACATACTGTTTTACTAATTTCATATGTATATACTGTATTCTAGTTCATCCTATATAACTACTGCTGTACACCCCTTTTCTATTCACATACTGTCTATATACACTATTCACATACTGTCTATATACACTATTCACATACTGTCTATATACACTATTCACATACTGTCTATATACACTATTCACATACTGTCTATATACACTATTCACATACTGTCTATATACACTATTCACATACTGTCTATATACACTATTCACATACTGTCTATACTGTCTATATACACTATTCACATACTGTCTATAAACACTATTCACATACTGTCTATAAACACTATTCACATACTGTCTATAAACACTATTCACATACTGTCTATATACACTATTCACATACTGTCTATATACACTATTCACATACTGTCTTTATACACTATTCACATACTGTCTTTATACACTATTCACATACTGTCTATATACACTATTCACATACTGTCTATATACACTATTCACATACTGTCTATATACACTATTCACATACTGTCTATATACACTATTCACATACTGTCTATATACACTATTCACATACTGTCTATATACACTATTCACATACTGTCTATATACACTATTCACATACTGTCTATATACACTATTCACATACTGTCTATATACACTATTCACATACTGTCTATATACACTATTCACATACTGTCTATATACACTATTCACATACTGTCTATATACACTATTCACATACTGTCTATATACACTATTCACATACTGTCTATATACACTATTCACATACTGTCTATATACACTATTCACATACTGTCTATATACACTATTCACATACTGTCTATATACACTATTCACATACTGTCTATAATACACTATTCACATACTGTCTATATACACTATTCACATACTGTCTATATACACTATTCACATACTGTCTATACTGTCTATATACACTATTCACATACTGTCTATAAACACTATTCACATACTGTCTATAAACACTATTCACATACTGTCTATATACACTATTCACATACTGTCTATATACACTATTCACATACTGTCTATATACACTATTCACATACTGTCTATATACACTATTCACATACTGTCTATATACACTATTCACATACTGTCTATATACACTATTCACATACTGTCTATATACACTATTCACATACTGTCTATATACACTATTCACATACTGTCTATATACACTATTCACATACTGTCTATATACACTATTCACATACTGTCTATATACACTATTCACATACTGTCTATATACACTATTCACATACTGTCTATATACACTATTCACATACTGTCTATATACACTATTCACATACTGTCTATACTGTCTATACACTATTCACATACTGTCTATACTATTCACATACTGTCTACATACACTATTCACATACTGTCTATACACTATTCACATACTGTCTACATACACTATTCACATACTGTCTACATACACTATTCACATACTGTCTATATACACTATTCACATACTGTCTATATACACTATTCACATACTGTCTATATACACTATTCACATACTGTCTATATACACTATTCACATACTGTCTATATACACTATTCACATACTGTCTATATACACTCATTCACATACTGTCTATATACACTATTCACATACTGTCTATATACACTATTCACAT
>NW_025761368.1:0-2765 GCF_021184085.1 Oncorhynchus gorbuscha
CCTGGATATTTACCAACTGTCTTTAGTTGAACCTGGATCTCTGGAATTTAAAGGGTCAGACATATAATAGCATGTGATCCACATAGAGTGAAACGTCTCTGCTCTAAGCCCCCTTCAATACCTTTTGATAGTGGTGTAATTACGCATTGAATGGCCAAAGGCTCCACTGCGATGGCCAACAGCTTAGGGGATAGAGGACAACCCTGTCTTGTCCCACGTTGAAGCTGGAAATAGGATGAAAGGTTATCGGTGCGCACTGCAACCGTAGGGAGGAGTAAAGGACTTTGATCCAGTACATAAAATTGGGACCCAATCCAAATTGTTTGAGAGTATAAATTGATAATCCCATTCCACCTGATCAAATGCCTTCACAGCATCAAGTAATAACAATATATCTGGATTGTCAGATAAAGAGGGATTATAAAGTATATTATAATATTATAAAGACGCCTGATGTTGAAAATAATGATGATATTTTTATTTTATGGCTGCAGGGGCAGTATTGAGCAGCTTGATGAAAAGGTGCCCATTGTAAACGGCCAGCTCAGTCTCAGTTGCTAATATATGCATATTATTATTAGTACTGGATAGAAAACACTCTAAAGTTTTCAAAACTGTCAAAATATTGTCTGTGAGTATAACAGAACTGATATTGCAGGCGAAACCCTGAGGAAAATCAAAACAGGAAGTGGCTCTATTTTGAAAACTCCATGTTCCATAGCCTCCTTTGCTCCATTTAAAGGGATATGAGACATTTAAGGTTGATATATTATCAATTATATATTTTAAAAACAACCTGAGGATTGATTATAAAAAACGTTTGACATGTTTCTGTGGACATTATGGAAACTATTTGGAATTTGTCTGCGTTGTCGTGACCGCTCTTTCCTGTGGATTTCTGAACATAACGCGACAAACATAATCTTAAAAATAATCTAAATGGAACAAAAGGAACATTTGTTGTGTAACTGGGAGTCTTGTGAGTGAAAACATCCGAAGATCATCAAAGGTACAGTGCCGTGTGAAAGTATTCGGCCCCTTGAACTTTGCAACCTTGCCACATTTCAGGCTTCAAACATAAATTCAAACATAAAACTGTATTTTTTGTGAAGAATCAACAAGTGGGACACAATCATGAAGTGGAACGACATTTATTGGATATTTCAAACTTTTTTAACAAATCAAAAACTGAAAAATTGGGCGGCAAAATTATTCAGCCCCCTTTAAGTTAATACTTTGTAGCGCCACCTTGCTGCGATTACAGCTGTAAGTCGCTTGGGGTATAGTTCTATCAGTTTTGCACATCGAGAGACTGAAATTTTTCCCATTCCTCCTTGCAAAACAGCTCGAGCTCAGTGAGGTTGGGATGGAGAGTATTTGTGAACAGCAGTTTTCAGTTCTTTCCACAGATTCTCGATTGATTCAGGTCTGACTTTGACTTGGCCATTCTAACACCTGGATATGTTTATTTTTAAACCATTCCATTGTAGATTTTGCTTTTATGTTTTGGATCATTGTCTTGTTAAAGACAAATCTCCATCCAGTCTCAGGTCTTTGCAGACTCCATCAGGTATTCTTCCAGAATGGTCCTGTATTTGGCTCCATCCATCTTCCCATCAATTTTAACCATCTTCCCTGTCCCTGCTGAAGAAAGCAGGCCCAAACCATGATGCTGCCACCACCATGTTTGACAGTGGGGATGGTGTTCAGGTGATGAGCTGTGTTGCTTTTACGCCAAACATAACGTTTTGCATTGTTGCCAAAAAGTTCAATTTTGGTTTATCTGACCAGAGCACCTTCTTCCACATGTTTGGTGTGTCTCCCAGGTGGCTTGTGCAAACTTTAAATGACACTTTTTATGGATATCTTTAAGAAATGGCTTTCTTGCCACTCTTCCATAAAGGCCAGATTTGTGCAATATACGACTGATTGCTGTCCTATAGACAGAGTCTCCCACCTCAGCTGTAGATCTCTGCAGTTCATCCAGAGTGATCATGGGCCTCTTTGGCTGCATCTCTGATCAGTCTTCCTTGTATGAGCTGAAAGTTTAGACGGGACGGCCAGGTCTTGGTAGATTTGCAGTGGTCTGATACTCCTTCCATTTCAATATTATCGCTTGCACAGTGCTCCTTAGGATGTTTAAAGCTTGGGAAATCTTTTGTATCCAAATCCGGCTTTAAACTTCTTCACAACAGTATCTCGGACCTGCCTGGTGTGTTCCTTGTTCTTCATGATGATGCTCTGCGCTTTAACGACCTCTGAGACTATCACAGTGCAGGTGCATTTATACGGAGACTTGATTACACACAGGTGGATTGTATTTATCATCATTAGTCATTTAGGTCAACGTTGGATCATTCAGAGATCCCCACTGAACTTCTGGGTAGAGAGTTTGCTGCACTGAAAGTAAAGGGCCTGAATAATTTTGAACGCCCGATTTTTTCAGTTTTGATTTGTTAAAAAGTTTGAAATATCCACAAACTGTCGTTCCACTTCATGATTGTGTCCCACTTGTTGTTGATTCTTCACAAAATACAGTTTTATATTTTTCTTGTTTGAAGCCTGAAATGTGGCAAACGGTCGCAAAGTTCAAGGGGGTCAATACTTTGCAAGGCACTGTAAATTATTAATTTGATTGCTTTTCTGATTTTTCAGACCGAGCTACCTGATGCTATGTACTTAATGTTTTATTTTGCGATCACAACCTACACAAACGCTGGATTGTTTTCATAAAGCATAATTTCAAAATCTGACACGACAGGTGG
>NW_025761369.1:0-2763 GCF_021184085.1 Oncorhynchus gorbuscha
GATCTCAGTATGACTCCCTGATAAAATGAAGGTTAAAAAAAAATATATATATATATATATTTCAATTATTTTTGTGTTTGGAATGCCGTAATTGCTTTGGGAGATAATGCTGTCATGATGAGAATGTTGTAAGCATTTGTAGGCCAATTTTGAATCTGTGGTATTAGTACATAGTCCATAATGCTCATTGACTGGATATTGCAAATTACCATGGCAACTATGCATCACAACAGTAAACCATGGCAGTTAGGCATCCCGATAGTAATTATACTATTGTGTAGGGCAGAGTTCGGCGTTCGACCAGCCACGTGCAACATGGGCATGCACATGGGCATGCACAAGCGGCAGGCGGACGAGCAATATCCACAGTTGTAGTACAGATGAAGCCTGAGCGGGAATGTGAAGCTACACAAAGCTGGCTAGCTTTATAAATGCCTGCGGAAATCTAGCTTCTTTTGTAGTATACCCCTATAGCCAGTTTCTTTTGAAACCTATTTTACTGTGCCAGGTCACATAGAGACCATATGGTCACACAAGGTGTCACCTGTGGATTCAAAATGGGAAGCCTAATATTTGGGGTAGATGTTCCGAAAACTGATCTATATATATATATATTATAAAGTATGAAATAGCTTGGTCTTTCACATGATGATTTTACAATCATATTATCATATCTGTATATGATTTATTATGCTTTCATTATGTACTAGATCATATGGTTGAAAAGTTTGTTTTTCTCAGACATAAATAAATAATTACAGGTGGAAGTCAAAGGCCTAGCTTTCTGGGGGGATACATTTTGCAGTTTCCCAAGGCTCTGACACTCTTATCCAGAGTGATTAGGGTGAAGTGCCTTGTTCTAGGGCACATTGACAGATCTAGTCGGTTCAGGGATTCAAACCAGTGACCTTTCGGTTACTGGCCCAACGCGCTTAACCGCTAGGCTACCTGCTACCACACTACTACACTATTCAAAATATTGCTTCAACATCATAGTACCCTCCAAGCTCATCATTAAGCTCGCGGCCCTGGGTCTCAACCCCGGCCTGTGCAATTGGGTCCTGGACTTCCTGACGGGCCGCCCCCAGGTGGTGAAGATAGGAAAAAACATCTCCACTTTGCTGATCCTCAACCCTCGGGCCCCACAACGGTGCGTGCTCAACCCCCTCCTGTGCTCCCTGTTCAACCATTACTGCATGGCCATGCAGCCCTCCAACTCAATCATTAAGTTTGTGGATGACACAACAGTAGTAGGCTTAAGTACCAAAAACGACAAGACAGCCTACAGGGAGGAGGTGAGGGCACTCGGAGTGTGGTGTAAGCAAAAAACCTCTCACTCAACATCAACAAAACAAAGGAGATGATCGTGGACTTCAGGAAACAGCAGAGGGAGCACCCCCTATCCACATCGATGGGACAGCACTGGAGAAGGTGGAAAGTTTTAAGTTCCTCGGCATACACATCACGGACAAACTGAAATGGTGCACACAGAAAGTGTGGTGAAGAAGGCGCAAAAGCGTCTCTTCGAGTTGGGCATCTCCGGCGCGGCCCACGCTTGGATTGCGTCCTACCTGACAGGTCGCTCCTACCAGGTGGCGTGGCGAGAATCTGTCTCCTCACCACGCGCTCTCACCACTGGTGTCCCCCAGGGCTCTGTTCTAGGCCCTCTCCTATTCTCGCTATACACCAAGTCACTTGGCTCTGTCATAACCTCACATGGTCTCTCCTATCATTGCTATGCAGACGACACACAATTAATCTTCTCCTTTCCCCCTTCTGATGACCAGGTGGCGAATCGCATCTCTGCATGTCTGGCAGACATATCAGTGTGGATGACGGATCACCACCTCAAGCTGAACTTCGGCAAGACGGAGCTGCTCTTCCTCCCGGGGAAGGACTGCCCGTTCCATGATCTCGCCATCACGGTTGACAACTCCATTGTGTCCTCCTCCCAGAGCGCTAAGAACCTTGGCGTGATCCTGGACAACAAACTGTCGTTCTCAACTAACATCAAGGCGGTGGCCCGTTCCTGTAGGTTCATGCTCTACAACATCCGCAGAATGCGACCCTGCCTGCTGAGGCCGGGCGCAGGTCTAATCCGGGCCGCGTGTCACCAAGTCTGGATTGCTGCAGCTCGCTGTTGGCTGGGCTCCCTGCCTGTGTATTAAACCCTACAACTCATCCAAGCCTTGCAGCCATCTAGTGTTCAACCTTCCCAAGTTCTCTCACGTCACCCCGCTCTCCGCTCTCCACTGGCTTCCAGTTGAAGCTCGCGCATCCGCTACAAGACCATGGTGCTTGCCCCTCACGGAGCTGTGAGGGGAACGGCACTCAGTACCTCCAGGCTCTGATCAGGCCCTACACCCAAATAAGGGCACTGCGTTCATCCACCTCTGGCCTGCTCGCCTCCCTACCACTGAGGAAGTACAGTTCCCGCTCAGCTCAGTCAAAACTGTTCGCTGCTCTGGCTCCCAATGGTGGAACAAAGCTCCCTCACGACGCCAGGACAGCGGAGTCAATCACCACCTTCCGGAGACACCTGAAACCCCACCTCTTAAGGAATACCTAGGATAGGATAAAGTAGTCCTTCTCACCCCCCCCTTAAAATACTTAGATGCACTATTGTAAAGTGGTTGTTCCACTGGATGTCATAAGGTGAATGCACCAATTTGTAAGTCGCTCTGGATAAGAGCGTCTGCTAAATGACTTAAATGTAATGTAAATGTTCAACCTCAGGAGGCTGAAGAAATTTGGCTTGTCACC
>NW_025761370.1:0-2762 GCF_021184085.1 Oncorhynchus gorbuscha
GAGTAATACCATATATATTAATACCATATAGATTAATACCATATAGAGTAATACCATATAGAGTAATAACATATAGAGTAATAACATATAGAGTATATGGTATAGAGTAATACCATATAGATTAATACCATATAGATTAATACCATATAGAGTAATACCATATAGAGTAATACCATATAGAGTAATACCATATCGATGATCTGTTTTTCCATCCACTTTTATATTCAAAACCTTCCTTGCGAATAATTCTTGACTGTTTACACATTCGGATCGACATTTTTGATAATTAATATCATCACACCTTTTGAGTTCCTTTGTCCACATGACAGAACATTATTTCACCAACCCCTTTTCCTTTTTCCACACAGCTTCATCTCAGGATGTAGATCGAGTTTCCTGTAAATAATATATGTTATATTCCTTTTCTTTCAGCCGCATAAAGACTGATCTTTTCCTATAATGTCTTAAACCGTTACAATTCTAACCGGCTGTACTTATTGTAGCCCTCACTGTAACTAGACACTATTCTCAGTCTAAATGGACCATAATTAGTGCTTGTAAAGTTACTGCCATCAGAGGTATTATGACGGTCAAAAATAGAGATTTCAAACGTCTGATGTTTAGAATTCATGAAACAGGTTCAAGCAAACATTTGTTTGGTTTTGTTTGCCTGTGAGCCAATGACCCGGATGTTAGAACATTTAGTCAAGATATTCCGTGTGTAGTAGATCTGTGTAGGTTGATGTGTATGATCGTGGATGTGATTTAGTGAGAGTGTGTACGATGTCTGGATTAGAGTAAGACTTTGCATGGTTGAGTGTCTGAGAGTGTGTATAACATGGAGTATAGCCTTAATATTCAGGATGCTACTGGGGAATTGTCCACAAGCTACTGGGGAATCCTCCACAAGCTACTGGGGAATCCTCCACAAGCTACTGGGGAATTATCCACAAGCTACTGGGGAATCCTCCACAAGCTACTGGGGAATCCTCCACAAGCTACTGGGGAATCCTCCACAAGCTACTGGGGAATTATCCACAAGCTACTGGGGAATCCTCCGCAAGCTACTGGGGAATTATCCACAAGCTACTGGGGAATCATCCACAAGCCACTGGGGAATTATCCACAAGCTACTGGGAATCCTCCACAAGCTACTGAGGAATCTCCACAAGCTACTGGGAATTATCCACAAGCTACTGGGGAATCATCCACAAGCTACTGGGAATCCTCCACAAGCTACTGAGGAATCCTCCACAAGCTACTGAAATCCTCCACAAGCTACTGGGGAATCCTCCACAAGCTACTGGGGAATCATCCACAAGCTACTGGGGAATCCTCCACAAGCTACTGGGGAATCCTCCATAAGCTACTGAGGAATCCTCCACAAGCTACTGGGAATTATCCACAAGCTCTGAGGAATTATCCACAAGCTACTGGGGAATTATCCACAAGCTACTGGGGAATCCTCCACAAGCTACTGGGGAATCATCCACAAGCTACTGAGGAATCCTCCACAAGCTACTGGGGAATTATCCACAAGCTACTGGGAATCATCCACAAGCTACTGAGGAATCCTCCACAAGCTACTGGGGAATCATCCACAAGCTACTGGGAATTATCCACAAGCTACTGAGGAATCCTCCACAAGCTACTGGGAATCATCCACAAGCTACTGGGGAATCATCCATACAAGCTACTGTAACCGGCCGCTACCGGGTGAATCCTCCACAAGCTACTGGGGAATCCTCCAATAAGCTACTGGGATCCTCCATAAAGCTACTGGGGAATCCTCCACAAGCTACTGGGGAATCATCCATTGCTACTGAGGAATCCTCCACAAGCTACTGGGGAATCATCCACAAGCTACTGGGGAATCCTCCACAAGCTACTGAGGAATCCTCCACAAGGTACTGGGGAATCCTCCACAAGCTACTGAGGAATCATCCACAAGCTACTGGGGAATCCTCCACAAGCTACTGGGGAATCCTCCACAAGCTACTGGGGAATTATCCACAAGCTACTGGGGAATTATCCACAAGCTACTGGGGAATCCTCCACAAGCTACTGGGGAATCCTCCACAAGCTACTGGGGAATCCTCCACAAGCTACTGGGGAATCCTCCACAAGCTACTGGGGAATCCTCCACAAGCTACTGGGGAATTATCCACAAGCTACTGGGGAATCCTCCACAAGCTACTGGGGAATCATCCACAAGCTACTGGGGAATCCTCCACAAGCTACTGGGGAATTATCCACAAGCTACTGGGGAATCCTCCACAAGCTACTGGGGAATTATCCACAAGCTACTGGGGAATCCTCCACAAGCTACTGGGGAATCCTCCACAAGCTACTGGGGAATCCTCCACAAGCTACTGGGGAATCCTCCACAAGCTACTGGGGAATCATCCACAAGCTACTGGGGAATCATCCACAAGCTACTGGGGAATCATCCACAAGCTACTGGGGAATCCTCCACAAGCTACTGGGGAATCCTCCACAAGCTACTGGGGAATCCTCCACAAGCTACTGGGGAATCCTCCACAAGCTACTGGGGAATCCTCCACAAGCTACTGGGGAATCATCCACAAGCTACTGGGGAATCATCCACAAGCTACTGGGGAATCCTCCACAAGCTACTGGGGAATCCTCCACAAGCTACTGGGGAATCATCCACAAGCTACTGGGGAATCCTCCACAAGCTACTGGGGAATCATCCACAAGCTACTGGGGAATCCTCCACAAGCTACTGGGGAATCCTCCAC
>NW_025761371.1:0-2761 GCF_021184085.1 Oncorhynchus gorbuscha
TGATGCAGCATCTGGCTCTGTATACTTCTTGTTTTTAGCTGATAGGAGTGGAAGCCGGTGGGTTCATCTGCTGCGAAAGCCCATCAGTGACAAAGACTGAGGAGCTGTGCATTACGAGATGTCTTTCTGCACACCACTGTTGTACTGTGCCTTTACTTGCCTGCATGTGGCCCGCCTATTAGCTTGCACCATTCTTGCTATTCTCCTTTGACCTCTCATCAACAAGCTGTTTTCTCCCACAGGTCTGCCGCTAACTGGAAGGTTTTTGTTTGTGGCACCATTCTCAGTAAACCCTAGACTCTGTCGTGCATGAAAAGCCCAGGAGGTCGGCCGTTTATGAGATACTGGAACTGGTATGCCTGGAACTGGTATGCCTGGAACTGGTATGCCTGGAACTGGTATGCCTGGAGCTGGTATGCCTGGAACTGGTATGCCTGGAACTGGTATGCCTGGAACTGGTATGCCTGGAATTGGTATGCCTGGAACTGGTATGCCTGGAACTGGTATGCCTGGAGCTGGTATGCCTGGAACTGGTATGCCTGGAACTGGTATGCCTGGCATCGACGATCATACCAAGCTCAAAGTCGCTTAGGTCACTCATTTTGCCCAGTCTAACGATCACTCGAACAGAAACTAGATGTCTCGATGCCTGCTTTGCACACTCTTGGCATTTTCTCAACCAGCTTCACCTGGAACAGTCTTAAAGGAGTTCCCACATATGCTGAGCACTTGTTATCTGCTTTCCCTTCACTCTGCAATCCAACTCATCATATGATGCAGCACCCCATCACTCTCTTTCTTGGTCCAATAGCCCTGTATGTTATATGTGTTATATGAGAGCATCCTGACCGGTTGCATCACCGCCTGGTATGGCAACTGCTCAGCATCTGACCATAAGCTTCCTGCCATCCAGGACCTATACAATTGGCGGTGTCAGAGGAAAGCCCATAAAATTGTCAGAGACTCCAGTCACCCAAGTTATAGAATGTTTTCTCTGCTACCGCACGGCAAGCGGTACCGGAGCACCAAGTCTAGGACCAAAAGGCTCCTCAACAGCTTCTAACCCCAAGCCATAAGACTGCTGAACAATTCATAAAATCGCCACTGGACAATTTACATTGAACACCCCTCCCTTTTGTACACTGCTGCTACTAGCTGTTTGTTTGTTACCTATGCATAGTCACTTCGCCCCCACCTACATGTACAGATTACCTCCACTAACCTGTACCCCCACACACTGACTCAGTACCGGTGCCCCCTGTATATAGCCTTCACACCGACTCAGTACCGGTGCCCCCTGTATATAGCCTTCACACCGACTCAGTACCGGTGTCCCCTGTATATAGCCTTCACACCGACTCAGTACCGGTGCCCCCTATTTATAGCCTTCACACCGACTCAGTACCGGTGCCCCCTGTATATAGCCTTCACACCGACTCGGTACCGGTGCCCCCTGTATATAGCCTTCACACCGACTCGGTATGCCAGTGCCCCCTGTATATGGACTGACTCCACACTGTTTTCGATTGCCCCCTGTATAACCCCCACCTTGTTTCGATATGCTTGTACCCCCTGTCCCTGTATCCACACTGACTCTGTGCCAGTGCCCCTGTATATAACCTCCACACTGGACTCGGTGCCAGTGCCCCCTGTATATAGCCTCCACACTGTACCAGTACCCCCCTGTATATGGACTCTCCACCCCTGCCCATGGACTCGGTGCCAGTGCCCCTGTATATAACCTCCACATGTACTGTGCCAGTGCCCCCTGTATATCCTCCACACTGACTCGGTGCCAGTGCCCCTGTATATAGCCTCCACATGACTCGGTGCCAGTGCCCCCTGTATAAAGCCTCCACGCTGACTCAGTGCCAGTGCCCCTGTATATAGCCTCCACACTGACTCGGTGCCAGTACCCCCTGTATATAGCCCCACACTGACTCTGTGCCAGTGCCCCTGTATATAAGCCTCCACACTGACTCGGTGCCAGTGCCCCCTGTATATGCCTCCACTGACTCGTGCCAGTGCCCCTGTATATAGCCTCCACACTGACTCGATGCCAGTGCCCCTGTATATGGCCTCCACACTGACTCGGTACCAGTGCCCCCTGTATAAGCCTCCACACTGACTCGTTGCCAGTGCCCCTGTATATATCCACACTGACTCGTGCCAGTGCCCCCTGTATATAACCTCCACACTGGACTCTGTGCCAGTGCCCCTGTATGCCTCCACCAGCCCCTGTATACCCCTGTATATAATGCCTCCACACTGACTCGGTACCAGTGCCCCTGTATATGGACCTGTACACTGACCCTGCCAGTGCCCTGTATATAGCCTCCACACTGACTCGGTGCCAGTGCCCCTGTATATAGCCTCCACACTGACTCGGTGCCAGTGCCCCCTGTATATAGCCTCCACACTGACTCGGTGCCAGTGCCCCCTGTATATAGCCTCCACACTGACTCGGTGCCAGTGCCCCCTGTATATAGCCTCCACACTGACTCGGTGCCAGTGCCCCCTGTATATAGCCTCCACACTGACTCGGTGCCAGTGCCCCCTGTATATAGCCTCCACACTGACTCGGTGCCAGTGCCCCTGTATATAGCCCCCTCCACACCTGACTCGGTGCCAGTGCCCCTGTATAAGCCTCCACCCCTGTATATGACTCTGGTGCCAGTGCCCCCTGTATGCCAGCCTCCACACTGACTCGGACTCCCAGTGCCCTGTATATAGCCTCCACACTGACTCGTGCCAGTGCCCC
>NW_025761372.1:0-2760 GCF_021184085.1 Oncorhynchus gorbuscha
TAGAGAGGAAAACTGCTTTGTAGTAAGGCAAATTTCATTCTTGTTGAAGCTGACGGCTCCATTCAGATGAGCAACGTCTAAAATATGACAATTGTCTGACAGAGAAACAGCCACATTTGTGCCGACACATTTAAACCAAATCAAATGTGTCGCTGCAGGGTAGAAAGAGAGAAGGGATAGAGAGGGAGGGGGAGATGGGGAGAGAGAATAGAGAGGAAGATAATGCCTTTGACTGTCAGACACATCATTAAAATTAATACTTCCTTTTTATGGGGGCACGCTTGAAATTTTTCCACCCCGCTGTGGTCCATCGCTCCCCAAACTGTGAACATAGCTTCAGGTGAACCAAGTGTGTGTTTGTACAGAACCTCTCTCTCTTCCTCACACACCCTCTCTCTCCCTCACACACCCTCTCTCTCTCCCTCACACACCCTCCCTCTCTCCCTCACACACCCTCTCTCTCTCCCTCACACACCCTCTCTCTCTCCCTCACACACCCTCCCTCTCTCCCTCACACACCCTCCCTCTCTCCCTCACACACCCTCCCTCTCTCCCTCACACACCCTCTCTCTCTCCCTCACACACCCTCTCTCTCTCCCTCACACACCCTCCCTCTCTCCCTCACACACCCTCTCTCTCCCTCACACACCCTCCCTCTCCCTCACACACCCTCTCTCCCTCACACACCCTCTCTCTCTTCCTCACACACCCTCTCTCTCTCCCTCACACACCCCCTCTCTCTTCCTCACACACCCTCTCTCTCTCACACACCCTCTCTCTCTTCCTCACACACCCTCTCTCTCCCTCACACACCCTCTCTCTCTCCCTCACACACCCTCTGTCTCCCTCACACACCCTCTGTCTCCCTCACACACCCCCTCTCTCCCTCACACACCCTCTCTCTCCCTCACACACCCTCTGTCTCCCTCACACACCCTCTCTGTCTCCCTCACACACCCTCTCTGTCTCCCTCACACACCCTCTGTCTCCCTCACACACTCTCTCTCTCCCTCACACACCCTCTGTCTCCCTCACACACCCTCTCTCTCTCCCTCACACATCCTCTGTCTCCCTCACACACCCTCTCTCTCCCTCACACACCCTCTGTCTCCCTCACACACCCTCTCTCTCTCCCTCACACACCCTCTCTCTCCCTCACACACCCTCTCTCTCTCCCTCACACACCCTCTCTCTCTCCCTCACACACCCTCTGTCTCCCTCACACACCCTCTCTCTCTCCCTCACACACCCTCTCTCTCTCCCTCACACACCCTCTGTCTCCCTCACACACCCTCTGTCTCCCTCACACACCCCCTCTCTCCCTCACACACCCTCTCTCTCCCTCACACACCCTCTGTCTCCCTCACACACCCTCTCTGTCTCCCTCACACACCCTCTCTGTCTCCCTCACACACCCTCTCTGTCTCCCTCACACACCCTCTGTCTCCCTCACACACCCTCTCTGTCTCCCTCACACACCCTCTCTGTCTCCCTCACACACCCTCTCTGTCTCCCTCACACCCTCTCTCTCCCTCACACCCTCTCTGTCTCCCTCACCACCCTCTGTCTCCCTCACACACCCTCTCTGTCTCCCTCACACACCCTCTCTGTCTCCCTCACACACCCTCTCTGTCTCCCTCACACACCCTCTCTCTCCCTCACACACCTCTCTCTGTCTCCCTCACACCCTCTGTCTCCCTCACACACCCTCTCTCTCCCTCACACACCCTCTCTGTCTCCCTCACACACCCTCTCTGTCTCCCTCACACCCCCTCTCTCTCTCCCTCACACACCCTCTCTCTCCCTCACACACCCTCTCTCTCCCTCACGCACCCTCTCTCTCCCTCACACACCCTCTGTCTCCCTCACACACCCTCTCTCTCCCTCACACACCCTCTCTCTCCCTCACACACCCTCTCGCTCCCTCACACACCCTCTCGCTCCCTCACTCACTCCTCTCTGTCTCCCTCACACACCCTCTCGCTCCCTCACACCCTCTCGCTCCCTCACTCACCCTCTCTGTCTCCCTCACACACCCTCTCTCCCTCACACACCCTCTCTAGCTCTCTTTCTCCCATCTATCACTCAGAGCATCTCTTCTGGTGTACTTCTGTTTTAGTTCTGTTTCTCTCCAGTTCTTCCTGTGTAGTGGGTCTTGCCATATTGTCAGTCACGTATCGTGTTTCCCTGTGACCAATGTCGTCCGTGGCACATGAGGATGTAACTTTCTGTCAGCACTATCACTGCACAACAGACACTACTGTTATTGGATGGTAATAAACATTCAAACACATGCATACACACACACGGATACACATACACACACGGATACACACACACACATGCATACACACAGATACACACACACATACACACCACCCCTTGTCGTGTCAACCCCCTAAACTCCTGCCCTACACACCCTACACACACACATACACCTACACACACACCATACAGCCACACATACACCTACACACACCCTACAGACACACACATACACACACCCTACACACATACACACCCTACAAACACCCTACCCACACACACCCTACACACACACTATTTCAATGTCTATCTCTCTCACTGATACACACACACTCACTGATATGCATATGCACACGCATAGCCATTTTCATGCTAATAGGTTTATGTTGGAACTGTAATTAAAAACAGCTTGGTACATCCCTTTCTTCACTGTTTGAGGTCTAGAGAAATAGATAGCAGTGGGGAGGTGAGGGGCTACATAGCAAGAGAGAGAGA
>NW_025761373.1:0-2758 GCF_021184085.1 Oncorhynchus gorbuscha
AATAACACAGTAGAAAAAAATGGGCAGTCTATATACAATGTGTGCAAAAGGCATGAGGAGGTAGGCGAATAATACAATTTTGCAGATTAACACTGGAGTGATAAATGATCAGATGGTCATGTACAGGTAGAGATATTGGTGTGCAAAAGAGCAGAAAAATAAATAAATAAAAACAGTATGGGAATGAGGTAGATGAAAATGGGTGGGCTATTTTCCTATAGACCAGTGGTTCTTAACCTGGGTTCGATCGAACCCCAGGGGTTCGGTGAGTCAGTCTCGGGTTCGGCGGAGGTCAAGACACACATCCGACTCATATGATTTGCAATGACACGCCCCGCTTGGCCATCATTGGCTGCAGGTGATCACGCTACATCGCTTTGCCTATCTGTGCTGCAGGGAATTTGGTGCACTCAGTAGTTGACTTGTGACTGTCTTCGGACGTCTTGTGATTTCTTTCTTAATATTTTAATCCCTTCACTTACTATGTCGAGCAAAAAAAGAAAGTGGTCGGACGAATATGTACAATATGGATTCATGTATAATGGAACGTGATGGGAGTCAGCGTCCAAACTGCATGATTTGCAATGCCAAGTTGAGCAATTCTAGTCTAGCACCGGCAAAACTAAGAACACTTCCTTAAGCTGCATGGAGATGGAAAATACAAGAACACAACGCTCGCGGAATTCAAGGTGAAGAGAACCAGATTCGATGAAAAAGCTACTCTGCCTGTTCTCGGCTTTGTACCCATCAACAAACCGATCCTCACAGCATCGTAGGAAGTTGCTTACCTGATGGCAAAGCAGGGCAAACAACACACCATTGGTGAAACACTCATAAAACGAGCTGTGTTGAAGATGGCGAATATCATGCTGGGAAAAGAGGCTGAAGTTAAGTAATCACAAATTCCTCTTTCAAATGACACCATCAGCGACAGAATAGAAGACATGAGCAAAGACATCTTGGCTCAAGTAGTTGCAGATCTGATTTCAAGCCTGGCAAAATTCTGAAGCCGGCAAAACTTCGTTGAGACCACAGAAGCGTTTTCCAATCTAAGCCAGCTTGCTGTGATAGTGAGCTATGTGAAAGGCAATGATAAGGAATATGTTTTTATTTTGTGGCCTCTTGCAACAACAGCTAAGGCAGCCAATGCTGAAGAAACTTTTGGATGACTTCTTCAAAATATTATCATGGGATATGGTTTCTGGTTTGTTGGATGGGCTCAGTCATGCTGGGAAGAAAGTCTCACAGTTTTGGTGCGCTAGTGAAAGCCGATGAACCACACATCATTGATACGCATTGTATTCTGCACAGGCATGCATTGGCAACAAAACCTTGCCTCCAAAGCCTGGAGAAGTATTAAAGTGTAGTGAATGTGTGAACTATGTACAAACTAATGCTCTGAGAGCTGCCGCATCTTCAAGTGCACTGTGTAAAGGAAATGGGCTCTGGTCGAGGTGCTTCTGTACCATTCTAACGTTTGGTGGTTATCCCGGGGACAGGTGCTGAATCGTGATTTTGCCGTGCGTGTGGAATTAGCCTGTTTTTGCAAGAGCACCAACATTGTCATTGTCATTCTGAGTTCATTCTCATTTTAGCATACATGGCTGATATCTTCGCAGCTCTCAATCATCTCAATCAAAGGATGCAGGGCGGTGGAGTCAACATCATCGGAGGGAAAACCTGAAGGCTTTTAAAAAAAAGCTACCGTTATGGAAACGACGAACAGAGCGATGTAACTGCAAACTTTCTCCTGCTGGACGACTGTGTAAGTAAGATCGAAGATGTATCTGGAATCGGAGACATTTCTGTACCCACGGAACTGAAGCAAGCAATTGCCACGCACTTAGATGAGCTTGCAAAGTCTCTCGACAGATACTTCCCTACAAGAGAGTCATATCCAGCGTTGATGGCCGTTCACATTTAGTGTTGAGACAACAGATGTCAATGATGAATGCCTCGATGAAATCGTGAAATTCAGCAGAGCCAGGTTCAAGAGCAACTCTTCAGAACAACAACGCTTTCAACGTGTTGGTGTCAACAAATGGTAACGTACCTGTTATTGCTAAAGAAGCTCTGGAATTTTCATACCGTTTGTTACAACATATTTTTGAGCAATCCTCTGAGGATCTGGACATAAAAACTAAAGAAAAGGAAGAGACTTTGTTGCGAAAATGACATGAGAGTTGCACTTGCCAAGGTGAAGCCCGGCGCATTTCTGAACTGGTCTCTGAAGGCAACAACAGTTACACTGATTGCAGCAAATATTCATTAATATGTTTGTTTGTGTGAAAATCATGTTTTGATGATTTTGTTCTGAACACAGTGATGTTGATAATAAGTTAATTTTATTGCACCAGTAACTATGTTTTGAATTTGAAAAAAATCATTTATTTTCAATTAAGAAGGTTCGATTGAATGCCACATAAAAACTGGTGGGGTTCAGTACCTCAACAAGGTTAAGAACCACTGCTATAGACTATGTACAGCTGCAGCGATCGGTTAGCTGCTCGGATAGCTGATGTTTGAAGTTGGTGAGGGAGATAAAAGTCTCAACTTCAGCGTATTTACCAGCTCGTTCCAGTCACAGGCAGCAGAGTACTGGAACGAAGAGGCGGCCAAATGATGTGTTGGCTTTAGGGATGATCAGTGAGATACACCTGCTGGAGCGCGTGCTACGGATGGGTGTTGCCATCGTGACCAGTGAACTGAGATAAGGCGGAGCTTTACCTAGCATGGACTTGTAGATGACCTGGAGCCA
>NW_025761375.1:0-2756 GCF_021184085.1 Oncorhynchus gorbuscha
CTATATATAGTGTTGTAATGATCTGCAAATAGTAAAAGTACAAAAGGGAAAATAAATAAACATATGGGTTGTATTTCTTGTTCTTCACTGGTTGCCCTTTTCTTCTGGCAACAGCTCACAAATCTTGCTGCTGTGATGGCACACTGGTATTTCACCCAGTAGATATGGGAGTTTATCAAAATTGGGTTTGTTTTCAAATTCTTTGTGGATCTGTGTAATCTCAGGGAAATATGTGTCTCTAATATGGTCATACATTTGGCAGGAGGTTAGGAAGCGCAGGTCAGTTTCCATCTACATTTTGTGGGCAGTGTGCACATAGCCTGTCTTTTCTTGAGAGCTAGGTCTGCCTACGGCGGCCTTTCTCAATAGCAAGGCTATGCTCACTGAATCTATACATAGGCAAAGCTATTCTTTAAATTTTATGTTCCTTTTGATGGCATAGAAGGCCCTTCTTTCCTTGTCTCTCAGCTCGTTCACATCTCTCACTCACTCTGTCTCTCTCTCTCTCTATCGCTCTCTCTCTCTCTCTCTCTCTCTCTCTCTCTCTATCGCTCTCTCTCTCTCTCTCTCTCTCTCTCTCTCTCTCTCTCTCTCTCTCTCTCTCTCTCTCTCTCTCTCTCTCTCTCTCTCTCTCTCTCTCTCTCTCTCTCTCTCTCTCTCTCAATTCAATTCAATTCAAGGGCTTTATTGGCATGGGAAACGTGTTAACATTGCCAAAGCAAGTGAGGTAGGTAATATATAAAGTGAATATATAAAGTGAAATAAACAATAAAAATTAACAGTAAACATTACACATAGAGAAGTTTCAAAACAATAAAGACATTACAAATGTCATATTATATATATACAGTGTTTTAACAATGTACAAATGTTTAAAGGACACAAGATAAAATAAATAAGCATAAATAGGGGTTGTATTTACAATGGTGTTTGTTCTTCACTGGTTGCCCTTTTCTCGTGGCAACAGGTCACACATCTTGCTGCTCTCTCTCTCTCTTGCTCTGTCTTTCTCACTCTCTCTCTCTCTCTCTCTCTCTCTCTCTCTCTCTCTCTCTCTCTCTCTCTCTCTCTCTCTCTCTCTCTCTCTCTCTCTCTCTCTCTCTCTCTCTCTCTCTCTCTCTCTCTCTCTCTCTCTCTCTCTCTCTCTCTCTCTCTCTCTCTCTCTTGTAATTTGGCCCTAACTTACTTCGAGGTGTGCCTGACAGAGAGAGAGAGAGAAACAGCAGAAGGAGCGTAAAAAAGAGAGGGCAGGAGTAATCTAATAAGTAAGTTTGCAGCTTGGTTTGGCTCTCTGTCCTCTGACAGTTCTCTGAACCAAAAAAGTAACCACTAGCTGAGTGACTCCTGGGCTACTTAGTCTACCCAGCAACCACACTCTACTCCTCTCCATCTGCTGAACCACACAAAGGAACAGAGAAAAGAAAAAAATGTGTGTGAGTCTGTGCATGTGTATGTGTGTGTGTAGATGGGCAGTGTGATGCTTATTTATGATGATCAGTATGTGTACTTGGATTAAATGTGTAGTTTGTGTATGTGTGTGTGCCCATGTGGCTGAATGACACCTCCACCAACCTCTTGACACCCCCACCAACCTCTTGACACCCCCAACAAACCCCAGAGACCCCCACCAAACTCCTGATACCCTCACCAACCCCCAGAGACCCCCACCAACTCCCGGAAACCTCCACCAACCTCCTGATACCCCCACCAACCCCCAAACACCCCCATCAACCTCCTGACACCCTCACAACCTCCCGACTCCCCCACCAACCTCCAGATACCCTCAACCACCCCCTGACACCCCCACCAACCTCCTGACACCCTCATCAACCTCCTGACACCACTGTCAACCACCTGACACCCTCACCAATCTCCTGACACCCCCACCAACCTCCTGACACCCTCACCAACCTCCTGACACCCTCACCAACCTCCTGACACCCTCACCAACCACCTGACACCCTCACCAATCTCCTGACAACCCCACCAACCTCCTGACACCCTCACCAACCGTCTGACAGCCTCACTAACCCCCCGACACACTCATTGCATATTCACTCTTCAACTCACTCACCCCAACCCAATGAAATCGCTCCCCCTCCATCGTTTGTACCACATCTCCTGAACACCCCCATCACCACCCAGTCACAATTCATGACTGACTATCTCTGTAAGTATTCCAGATGGATTTGGGTTTCTGTCTCCAACTGGATTGTGTCTGTCAGTCTGTCTGGAGCCTGGGGCAGCCACATCCGATGTCTCAATGCTTAACATGCTCCTGCTCTTAAAGAGACCTCAACCAGAGATGTGCCCCCTACAAAGACACACACACACACACACACACACACACACACACACACACACACACACACACACACACACACACACACACACACACACACACACACACACACACACACACACACACACACACACACACACACACACACACACACACACACACACACAAATTAACGCACACACACACAGGCTGAGTTTACACAGGCAGTCCAATTCCACCAATTGGCCTTTTGACAAATCATATCAGCTCTGAAAAAGATCTGATATGAAAAGACCTGATGTGATGGGTCAAAAGACCAACGCAGCCAAGGAGACACAACTGGCTGGGATACAGAGGTAATGAGCATCTCAAAGGTTGCGTTTACACAGGCAGCCCAATTCTGATATTTTTCCAAATTACACACAACCACACACTCACACAACCACACAATCAGCCATTAGCCCACAGCACACAA
>NW_025761376.1:0-2756 GCF_021184085.1 Oncorhynchus gorbuscha
TACATTCTACGATAACAACATTCGCCATTAGACCATAACAACATTAGACCATAACAACATTAGACCATTAGACCATAACAGCATTAGACCATTAGATCATAACAACATTAGATCATAACAACATTAGATCATAACAACATTAGACCATTAGACCATAACAACATTAGACCATAACAACATTAGACCATAACAACATTAGACCATTAGATCATAACAACATTAGACCATTAGACCATAACAACATTAGACAATTAGATCATAACAACATTAGATCGTAACAACATTAGATCATAACAGCATTAGACCATTAGATCATAACAGCATTAGACCATTAGACCATAACAACATTAGACCATAACAACATTAGACCATAACAACATTAGACCATAACAACATTAGACCATAACAACATTAGATCATAACAACATTAGACCATTAGACCATAACAACATTAGACCATTAGACCATAACAACATTAGATCATAACAACATTAGACCATAACAACATTAGACCATAACAACATTAGACCATAACAACATTAGACCATAACAACATTAGACCATAACAACATTAGACCATTAGACCATAACACCATTAGACCATAACACCATTAGACCATTAGACCATAACACCATTAGACCATTAGACCATAACAACATTAGACCATAACAACATTAGACCATTAGATCATAACAACATTAGACCATAACAACATTAGACCATTAGACCATAACAACATTAGAACATAACAACATTAGACCATAACAACATTAGACCATTAGACCATAACAACATTAGACCATTAGACCATAACAACATTAGACCATAACAACATTAGACCATTAGACCATAACAACATTAGACCATTAGACCATAACAACATTAGACCATTAGACCATAACAACATTAGACCATTAGATCATAACAACATTAGACCATAACAACATTAGACCATTAGACCATAACAACATTAGACCATAACAACATTAGAACATAACAACATTAGAACATAACAACATTAGACCATAACAACATTAGACCATTAGACCATTAGATCATAACAACATTAGACCATAACAACATTAGACCATTAGACCATAACAACATTAGAACATAACAACATTAGAACATAACAACATTAGAACATAACAACATTAGACCATTAGAACATTAGACCATTAGACCATAACAACATTAGACCATTAGACCATAACAACATTAGATCATAACAACATTAGAACATAACAACATTAGACCATAACAATATTAGACCATTAGACCATAACAACATTAGACCATAACAACATTAGACCATAACATTAGACCATAACAACATTAGACCATAACAACATTAGACCATTAGATCATAACAACATTAGACCATAACACCATTAGACCATAACAACATTAGACCATTAGACCATAACAACATTAGACCATTAGACCATTAGATCATAACAACATTAGACCATAACACCATTAGACCATAACAACATTAGACCATTAGACCATAACAACATTAGAACATAACAACATTAGAACATAACAACATTAGAACATAACAACATTAGACCATTAGAACATTAGACCATTAGACCATAACAACATTAGACCATTAGACCATAACAACATTAGACCATTAGACCATAACAACATTAGATCATAACAACATTAGAACATAACAACATTAGACCATAACAATATTAGACCATTAGACCATAACAACATTAGACCATAACAACATTAGACCATAACATTAGACCATAACAACATTAGACCATAACAACATTAGACCATTAGATCATAACAACATTAGACCATAACACCATTAGATCATAACAACATTAGACCATTAGACCATAACAACATTAGACCATTAGATCATAACAACATTAGACCATAACACCATTAGACCATAACAACATTAGACCATTAGACCATAACAACATTAGACCATTAGACCATAACAACATTAGACCATTAGACCATAACACCATTAGACCATAACAACATTAGACCATTAGACCATAACAACATTAGACCATTAGACCATTAGATCATAACAACATTAGACCATAACAACATTAGACCATTAGACCATAACAACATTAGACCATAACAACATTAGACCATAACAACATTAGACCATAACAATATTAGACCATTAGACCATAACAACATTAGACCATTAGACCATAACACCATTAGACCATAACAACATTAGACCATTAGACCATAACAACATTAGACCATTAGACCATAACACCATTAGACCATAACAACATTAGACCATTAGACCATAACAACATTAGAACATAACAACATTAGAACATAACAACATTAGACCATTAGAACATTAGACCATTAGACCATAACAACATTAGACCATTAGACCATAACAACATTAGATCATAACAACATTAGAACATAACAACATTAGACCATAACAATATTAGACCATTAGACCATAACAACATTAGACCATAACAACATTAGACCATAACATTAGACCATAACAACATTAGACCATAACAACATTAGACCATTAGATCATAACAACATTAGACCATAACACCATTAGACCATAACAACATTAGACCATTAGACCATAACAACATTAGACCATTAGACCATTAGATCATAACAACATTAGACCATAACACCATTAGACCATAACAACATTAGACCATTAGACCATAACAACATTAGAACATAACAACATTAGAACATAACAACATTAGAACATAACAACATT
>NW_025761377.1:0-2756 GCF_021184085.1 Oncorhynchus gorbuscha
ACATTTACATTTAGGTCATTTAGCAGACGCTCTTATCCAGAGCGACTTACAAATTGGTGCATTCACCTTATGACATCCAGTGGGACAGTCACTTAACAATAGTGCATCTAAAACTTAGGGGGTGGGGTGAGAGGGATTACTTAACCTATCCTAGGTATTCCTTAAAGAGGTGGGGTTTCAGGTGTCTCCGGAAGGTGGTGATTGACTCCGCTGTCCTGGCGTCGTGAGGGAGTTTGTTCCACCATTGGGGGGCCAGGGCAGCGAACAGTTTTGACTGGGCTGAGCGGGAGCTGTACTTCCTCAGTGGTAGGGAGGCGAGCAGGCCAGAGGTGGATGAACGCAGTGCCCTTGTTTGGGTGTAGGGCCTGATCAGAGCCTGGAGGTACTGAGGTGCCGTTCCCCTCACAGCTCCGTAGGCAAGCACCATGGTCTTGTAGCGGATGCGAGCTTCAACTGGAAGCCAGTGGAGAGAACGGAGGAGCGGGGTGACGTGAGAGAACTTGGGAAGGTTGAACACCAGACGGGCTGCGGCGTTCTGGATGAGTTGAAGGGGTTTAATGGCACAGGCAGGGAGCCCAGCCAACAGCGAGTTGCAGTAATCCAGACGGGAGATGACAAGTGCCTGGATTAGGACCTGCGCCGCTTCCTGTGTGAGGCAGGGTCGTACTCTGCGGATGTTGTAGAGCATGAACCTACAGGAACGGGCCACCGCCTTGATGTTAGTTGAGAACGACAGGGTGTTGTCCAGGATCACGCCAAGGTTCTTGGCGCTCTGGGAGGAGGACACAATGGAGTTGTCAACCGTGATGGCGAGATCATGGAACGGGCAGTCCTTCCCCGGGAGGAAGAGCAGCTCCGTCTTGCCGAGGTTCAGCTTGAGGTGGTGATCCGTCATCCACACTGATATGTCTGCCAGACATGCAGAGATGCGATTCGCCACCTGGTCATCAGAAGGGGGAAAGGAGAAGATTAATTGTGTGTCGTCTGCATAGCAATGATAAGAGAGACCATGTGAGGTTATGACAGAGCCAAGTGACTTGGTGTATAGCGAGAATAGGAGAGGGCCAAGAACAGAGCCCTGGGGGACACCAGTGGTGAGAGCGCGTGGTGAGGAGACAGATTCTCGCCACGCCACCTGGTAGGAGCGACCTGTCAGGTAGGACGCAATCCAAGCGTGGGCCGCGCCGGAGATGCCCAACTCTAAAAATGGAGTTACTATTGAATCCAGTTTCTTAAAATAGCTTTGTGGTATGAAAATTGGGTAGACATTGGAAGAGGTAAAGAAACCTGGGTAGGACAACCATTTTAATAGCGTTTATACGACCAACCAAGGAGATAGGCAGAGTTTTCCAAAAATCTATATTTTGTTTAAGCTGATAGATTTTCATGTCCCAATTCGCTTTCAATAGCTGATCAAGGTCTGTCGTAGAGAAATGCTTATTGAAATTCTAAATTATAGTGGATTTATCGGTGGTGACAGTGTTTCCTAGCCTCAGAGCAGTGGGCAGCTGGGAGGAGGTGCTTTTATTCTCCATGGACTTTACAGTGTCCCAGAACTTTTTGGAGTTAGTACTACAGGATGCAAATTTCTGTTTGAAAAAGCTTGCCTAGGCTTTTCTAACTGCCTGTGTATATTTGTTCCTAACTTCCATGAAAAGTTGCATATCACGAGGGCTATTCGATTGTCACGTAGAGTAGGCCAGAAGGCTAAACTGGATAACCTAACCCTCTATCAAAATAAAAGATGGCGGAACCGCAAAAGTTCTTCTGTGCAAAGGTGTTTATTTACAAGTGATTCGAACAAAAAAACAACAGTACTGCCATCAACGTCTACCTTATGGGACAGCTGAAAAACAATGCTGCCCCATCCAGCTCAATCCAAAACAAAAACCTCCCCCATGACTGAAAGAGAGGCTCCTTTTGTAGGGCTAGCCCCTCCCCTCAGAACAATTAACCTAATTAATTAATCAATTAACAAAACAAACCTACATTTTCCATGAACTACACATACTAAAGGATATACATTGCAACACGGTTTTAAACAATATCACAACATAACATTTACAACATTACATCACTACTGACAATATCTTTCAATAAGCCCATATGCATTACTGAGCCATTTAGGACAGGCACTATAAAGCCAACCCAATTCCCTTAGCTCGGGTCCTTTTCCAGCATACCCGGAAGCTACAGAGATGGAGAGAGAACAGAACAAACAAACAATGCGCTCATCCACAACATTGATAAGTATAATAATTATTGTATCTCTCAAATATGAACACTGACAGGTGTGAAATGCATGCACCAAGACAGAAGTTAATTTGTGTGTCGACCCACATTGTTAACTTATCTTATAATGGCGCAGGGAGGAGTGAAGAATATGTGTGTGCGTTAAAGAACCAAATGCTGCCCGCGGCCAGTGACGGACTTCTACGTCACATCGATGCTAATGCAGAACGCCACAGGATGTTTTTGTGCTGGTCAAGGGCAGACAGGTCTGGCGTGAACCAAGGACTATATCTATTCCTAGTTCTACATTTTTTGAGAGGGGCATGCTTATTTAAGATGGCGAGGAAGGCACGTTTAAAGAATAGCCAGCCATCATCTAAATCAAATCAAATCAAATGTATTTATATAGCCCTTCGTACATCAGCTGATATCTCAAAGTGCTGTACAGAAACCCAGCCTAAAACCCCAAACAGCATGCAATGCAGGTGTAGAAGCAGCATCTACTGACGGGATGAGGTCAATGT
>NW_025761378.1:0-2755 GCF_021184085.1 Oncorhynchus gorbuscha
TGATCCTCAGCTTTCTATAGGCTGGGCCTACTATATGTATTTCTCAACTTTCCTAATAATAAGAGGATCCCCTCAGCTTTCTATAGGCTGGGCCTACTATATGTATTTCTCAACTTTCCTAATAATAGAGGAGGATCCCTCAGCTTTCTATAGGCTGGGCCTACTATATGTATTTCTCAACTTTCCTAATAATAAGAGGAGGATCCCCTCAGCTTTCTATAGGCTGGGCCTACTATATGTATTTCTCAACTTTCCTAATAATAAGAGGATCCCCTCAGCTTTCTATAGGCTGGGCCTACTATATGTATTTCTCAACTTTCCTAATAATAAGAGGAGGATCCCCTCAGCTTTCTATAGGCTGGGCCTACTATATGTATTTCTCAACTTTCCTAATAATAGAGGAGGATCCCTCAGCTTTCTATAGGCTGGGCCTACTATATGTATTTCTCAACTTTCCTAATAATAGAGGAGGATCCCCTCAGCTTTCTATAGGCTGGGCCTACTATATGTATTTCTCAACTTTCCTAATAATAAGAGGATCCCCTCAGCTTTCTATAGGCTGGGCCTACTATATGTATTTCTCAACTTTCCTAATGATCCCTATTATAGGAGGATCCTCTATAGCTTTCCTAATAATAAGAGGATCCCTCAGCTTTCTATAGCTGGGCCTACTATGTATTTCTCAACTTTCCTAATAATAAGAGGATCCCCTCAGCTTTCTATAGGCTGGGCCTACTATATGTATTTCTCAACTTTCCTAATAATAAGAGGATCCCCTCAGCTTTCTATAAGGCTGGGCCTACTATATGTATTTCTCAACTTTCCTAATAATAAGAGGATCCCTCAGCTTTCTATAGGCTGGGCCAACTATATGTATTTCTCAACTTTCCTAATAATAAGAGGAGGATCCCTCAGCTTTCTATAGGCTGGGCCAAACTATATGTATTTCTCAACTTTTCCTAATATTAAGAGGAGGATCCCTCAGCTTTCTATAGGCTGGGAATATGTTCTCAACTTTCCTAATAATAGAGGAGGATCCCCTCAGCTTTCTATAGGCTGGGGTATTTCTGTCTTTCCTAATAATAAGAGGAGGATCCCTCAGCTTTCTATAGGCTGGGCCTACTATATGTATTTCTCAACTTTCCTAATATTAAGAGGAGGATCCCCTCAGCTTTCTATAGGCTGGGCCTACTATATGTATTTCTCAACTTTCCTAATATTAGAGGAGGATCCCCTCAGCTTTCTATAGGCTGGGCCTACTATATGTATTTCTCAACTTTCCTAATAATAAGAGGGATCCCCTCAGCTTTCTATAGGCTGGGCCTACTATATGTATTTCTCAACTTTCCTAATAATAAGAGGATCCCTCAGCTTTCTATAGGCTGGGCCTAACTATATGTATTTCTCAACTTTCCTAATAATAAGGAGGATCCCCTCAGCTTTCTATAGGCTGGGCCTACTATATGTATTTCTCAACTTTCCTAATAATAAGGAGGATCCCTCAGCTTTCTATAGGCTGGGCCTACTATATGTATTTCTCAACTTTCCTAATAATAAGAGGAGGATCCCCTCAGCTTTCTATAGGCTGGGCCTACTATATGTATTTCTCAACTTTCCTAATAATAAGAGGAGGATCCCCTCAGCTTTCTATAGGCTGGGCCTACTATATGTATTTCTCAACTTTCCTAATAATAAGGAGGATCCCCTCAGCTTTCTATAGGCTGGGCCTACTATATGTATTTCTCAACTTTCCTAATAATAGAGGAGGATCCCCTCAGCTTTCTATAGGCTGGGCCTACTATATGTATTTCTCAACTTTCCTAATAATAAGAGGATCCCCTCAGCTTTCTATAGGCTGGGCCTACTATATGTATTTCTCAACTTTCCTAATAATAAGGAGGATCCCCTCAGCTTTCTATAGGCTGGGCCTACTATATGTATTTCTCAACTTTCCTAATAATAAGAGGATCCCTCAGCTTTCTATAGGCTGGGCCTACTATATGTATTTCTCAACTTTCCTAATATATAAGGAGGATCCCTCAGCTTTCTATAGGCTGGGCCTACTATATGTATTTCTCAACTTTCCTAATAATAAGAGGAGGATCCCCTCAGCTTTCTATAGGCTGGGCCTACTATATGTATTTCTCAACTTTCCTAATAATAAGAGGATCCCCTCAGCTTTCTATAGGCTGGGCCTACTATATGTATTTCTCAACTTTCCTAATAATAAGAGGGATCCCCTCAGCTTTCTATAGGCTGGGCCTACTATATGTATTTCTCAACTTTCCTAATAATAAGAGGATCCCTCAGCTTTCTATAGGCTGGGCCTACTATATGTATTTCTCAACTTTCCTAATAATAGAGAGGATCCCCTCAGCTTTCTATAGGCTGGGCCTACTATATGTATTTCTCAACTTTCCTAATAATAAGAGGGATCCCCTCAGCTTTCTATAGGCTGGGCCTACTATATGTATTTCTCAACTTTCCTAATAATAAGAGGATCCCCTCAGCTTTCTATAGGCTGGGCCTACTATATGTATTTCTCAACTTTCCTAATAATAAGAGAGGATCCCCTCAGCTTTCTATAGGCTGGGCCTACTATATGTATTTCTCAACTTTCCTAATAATAAGAGGATCCCCTCAGCTTTCTATAGGCTGGGCCTACTATATGTATTTCTCAACTTTCCTAATAATAAGAGGAGGATCCCCTCAGCTTTCTATAGGCTGGGCCAACTATATGTATTTCTCAACTTTC
>NW_025761379.1:0-2755 GCF_021184085.1 Oncorhynchus gorbuscha
ATCATTCTTAAATGGAAGAAGTTTGGAACCACCAAGACTCTTCCTAGAGCTGGCCGTCTGGCCAAACTGAGCAATCGGGGGAGAAGGGCCTTGGTCAGGGAGAACCCAATGGTCACTCTGACAGAGCTCCAGAGTTCCTCTGTGGAGATGGGAGAACCTTCCAGAAGTACAACCATCTCTGCAGCACTCCATCAATCAGGCCAGAGTGGCCAGACGGAAGCCACTCCTCAGTAAAAGGTACCCAAAGGACTCTCAGACCATGAGAAACAAGATTCTCTTGTCTGATGAAATCAAGACTGAACTCTTTGGCCTGCATGCCAAGCACCACGTCTGGAGGAAACCTGGCACCAAGCTTGGTGGTACAGCATCAGGCTGTGGGGATGTTTATCAGCGGCAGGGATTGGGAGACTAATCAGGATTGAGGCAACAATGAACGGAGCAAAGTACAGAGAGATCCTTGATAAAAAACCTGCTCCAGAATGCTCAGGTCCTCCTTGAGTGGCCCAGCCAGAGTCCGGAATTGAACCCAATCAAACATCTCTGGAGAGACCTGAAAATAGCTGTGCAGCGACACTCCACATCCAACCCTACAGAGCTTGAGAGGATCTTCAGAGAAGAATGGTAGAAACTCCCCGAATACAGGTGTGCCAAGCTTGTAGCGTCATACCCAAGAAGACTAGAGGCTGTAATCGCTGCCAAAGGTGCTTTAACAAAGTACTGAGTAAAGGGTCTGAATGTAAATGTGATATTTCAGTTTTAAAAAATGTTTAAAAAAATAAATAATAATAACACGAATTGAATCAATTTTAGAATAAGGCTGTAGCAAAATGTGGAAATAGTCAAGGAGCCTGAATATTTTCCGAATGCACTGTATACTGTTTAAGAGAGTGATAAAATAATGTATATGTCTAAAGATAATGATTAAATAAGTCCACTCTGAAACCATATAATTGAATGACATTTATTAGAATCATAAAACTATAATTTGATGATGTGTGTAGTTTTAGTCAGAATTAGAACAAGTGTGAAACAAATGATAAGAGGATTTATCGACAGACAAGCTGGACTGTGTTCCTACTGTGTTCTGTTCCATTCAACAATAATCTTACAAACTCTGGGTTGCAGACTGAGTAGTTGAATTAATTGAAGTTTATGAACATTGATAACAAAATTCTCATAACAATTTGGTCCATCGAGCCGGATTGCAATACCTGTCCCTGTCATCCGAAGGTAACACGCCGAAAACCGTGCACGGGTGGGTCGTTGACCCCTTAAATTAAAGACCTGTCCCCTGACATTGGGGTTCCATAACAGGCCGGTATATATCTAAGGTTGACAGAGACAGTGATGGAATCCATCCGACATTGCTTTCCCCAGCCTACAAGACAAGGTCAGTAAGTCTTTATTCACGAATTTGGGGGAATATTTTAAGACATCTTGGACTTGATATTCTAAACACCTAGAATTAATCAAGGATAGGAACTTAGGTATTCTAAACAGATTCACTGTGACGGTTTTTACTTTGTGTATTAACATAATCGATAAGGGAGCAGGTCCGCGAAGACCTGGTACACATGTGCACTACCATAAATAAAACTAGCTTAATAATTGAGGTCTGTGAGAAAAGGCCAAGAGGTTATTAAGAAAGGATATAAAATATGTGCTGTGAGATAGGACAGTGATTTTGTGCAAATATGATAACTTAAATGGTTAATTGACATGGTTAATTAACATGTGGTGAATTAACCATAGATCCGATTCAAAAGACAATACTGAAATAAAGTCCAAAAGGAGGAGAGGCGAGATTTGAATTAAACAGAAGCAGGTAAACTAATCATAGATCAAAATGAATAGATTTGAATTAAACGAAACAAGGTAAACTAATCATAGATCAAAATGAATAGATTTGAATTAAACGAAACGAGGTAAACTAATCATAGATCAAAATGAATAGATTTGAATTAAACGAAATAGGGTAAACTAATCATAGATCAAAATGAACAGATTTGAATTAAACAAACGAGGTAAACTAATCATAGATTCCAATTTATTAGATTTGAATTAAGCAGAAACGAGGTAGAAGAATCCTAGATCCAAATGAATAGTCATGATAACTACAAGGTTTTAACTAATAATGGGAAGTAAAATCCTCAAAGGAGGTCCAGGTAACTGGGATGAGAGGTAAATCTAATGCCAAAATGGAGAAAGATGTACGAATTTGAGAGACATCTAGATGTAGAAAAAATTAGAATGAATGATAAAGTAGATACATAAGACATGTGTAGATCGTGAAGGGAAGCAGCAGGTCGAAGGTTAGATACTGGCTGTCAGAACCCCGGAAAGAAGAAGGCTGAGAGAAAGTCACAATAAGGATAATATGTGGAAGAATTATGCGTGTGAGACCTAACTTATTAAAAGTCTAATAATAATTATTCTAAATTCTGAAGTAGGATATAGAGAGAGAGTGACAAAGTCAAGAGAGGAAAGGAAAAGAGAAGATAAGGGGACATGCAGAGAGAAAGAGAGAGGCAGAGACAACGAGAGAGAGAGAGAGAGGAAGGAGAATCATCGCCGGAGAAATGCTTGGACCTTTAAATTAGGGCTATTTCATGGGAATTGTCTCTGCAGTACGTGCCTGATTTTACGACTACAGACAATTATAAATAGGGTTATTTGCGAGGATTCTTCATTATTTCAATAGCTTTGGTGGTCCAGGGTATATTTCTCACTTACCATGCTGGAGACCCAGGTTTGT
>NW_025761380.1:0-2755 GCF_021184085.1 Oncorhynchus gorbuscha
TTTGTGTTCCGCTCCTGTCCCGTCGGTTCCTTGTTTAGTATTCACCGTGCTGTGATTGTGTTTCGCCCTGTCCTGTCGTGTTTTTTGCCTTCATCAGATGCTGCGTGTGAGCAGGTGTCTCTGTCAACTACGGCCTGCGCCTACCCGAAGCGACCTGCAGTCTGTGGCCGCTTCTCTTGTTATTCCCCTACAGACTAGAGGATTTCTGTTATTCCCTGTTTGGACTTGAATAAACTCTGTTTCTGTTAAGTCGCTTTTGGGTCCTCTATCACCTGCATGACAGAAGGAACCGACCAAGGAATGGACCCAGCGACTTCAGACGCTCGTTACACTGCCGTCGAGATCCAAGGAGCCATGCTCGGCAGACACGAGCAGGAATTGTCTGCTGCTCGCCATGCCGTGGAGAACCTGGCCGCTCAGGTTTCCGACCTCTCTGGACAGTTCCAGAGTCTACGCCCCGTGCCACCTGTTACTTCCTGGCCTGCCGAGCCTCCAGAACCTAGGGTTAATAACCCACCTTGCTACTCCGGGCAGCCCACTGAGTGCCGCTCCTTTCTCACGCAGTGTGAGATTGTGTTCTCTCTCCAACCCAACACATACTCTAGAGAGAGAGCTCGGGTTGCTTACGTCATTTCACTTACTGGCCGGGCTCGAGAATGGGGCACAGCTATCTGGGAGGCAAGGGCTGATTGCTCTAACAAGTTCCAGAACTTTAAAGAGGAGATGATTCGGTTTTTGACCGTTCAGTTTTTGGTAGGGGAGGCTTCTAGGGCCCTGGCTTCCTTATGCCAAGGTGAACGGTCCATAACGGATTATTCTATTGAGTTTCGCACTCTTGCTGCCTCTAGTGAGTGGAACGAGCCGGCGCTGCTCGCCGTTTTCTGGAGGGACTCCACGCAGTGGTTAAGGATGAGATTCTCTCCGGGAGGTTCCTTCAGATGTGGACTTTGATTGCTCTCGCCATCCGCATAGAACGACGGGTAGATCTTCGTCACCGGCTCGTGGAAGAGAGCTCGCATCAACGGTGTGTTCCCTGCTCCGCATCGCAACCATCTCCCTCCTCTGGCTTTGAGACTGAGCCCATGCAGCTGGGAGGGATTCGTGATCTCGACTAAGGAGAGGGAACGGAGGATCACCAACCGCCTGTGCCTCTATTGCGGAGTTGCTGGACATTTTGTTAATTCATGTCCAGTAAGAGGCCAGAGCCCATCAGTAAGCGGAGGGCTACTGGTGAGCGCTACTACTCAGGTCTCTTCATCTAGATCCTTGTACTATTATGTCGGTCCATCTACGCTGGACCGGTTCGGTGCTACATGCAGTGCCTTGATTGACTCTGGGGCTGGTGGCTGTTTCATGGACGAAGCATGGGTTCGGAAACATAACATTCCTTTCAGAGAGTTAGAGAAGCCTACGCCCATGTTCCGCCTTAGATGGTAGTCATCTTCCCAGTATCAAATTTGAGACACTACCTTTAACCCTCACAGTATCTGGTAACCACAGTGAGACTATTTCTTTTTTGATTTTCCGTTCACCGTTTACACCTGTTGTTTTGGGTCATCCCTGGCTAGTATGTCATAATCCTTCTATTAATTGGTCTAGTAATTCTATCCTATCCTGGAACGTTTCTTGTCATGTGAAGTGTTTAATGTCTGCCATCCCTCCCGTTTCTTCTGTCCCTACTTCTCAGGAGGAACCTGGCGATTTGACAGGAGTGCCGGAGGAATATCATGATCTGCGCACGGTCTTCAGTCGGTCCCGAATAACTCCCCTTCCTCCTCACCGGTCGTATGATTGTAGTATTGATCTCCTTCCGGGGACCACTCCTCCGAGGTAGACTATACTCTCTGTCGGCTCCCGAACGTAAGGCTCTCGAGGATTATTTGTCTGTGTCTCTTGACGCGGTACCATAGTGCCTCTTCTCCGGCCGGGGCGGGTTCTTTGTTAAGAAGAAGGGACTGTACTGCGCCCCTGCGTGATTATCGTGAGGGCCTTCCTCCCCCCTCCCGTCCTTGTCGAGAGCGCACCTATTTACAAAGGTACATAAGATCATGGACATGCGTTCGGGGACGGGGTCACCAATACTTAGTGGATTGGGAGGGTTACGGTCCTGAGGAGAGGAGTTGGGTTCCGTCTCGGGACGTGCTGGACCGTTCACTCATCGATGATTTCCTCCGTTGCCGCCAGATTCCTTCTCGAGTGCGCCAGGAGGCGCCGGTGAGTGGGGGGGTACTGTCATGTTTGTCATTTATTATCATGTCTTGTCCCTGTGCTCCCCATTCTATTCGTTTCCCTCTGCTGGTCTTATTTGGTTCTTTCCCTCTTTCTATCCTCTCTCTCCCCCTCCTCTCTCACTTCCTCTCGCTCTCTCTTTCTCTCTATCGTCTGCTCCTGCTCCCAGCTGTTCCTATTCCCCTAATCATCATTTAGTCTTCCCACACCTGTTCCCGATCCTTTCCCCTGATTAGAGTCCCTATTTATTCCTTTGTGTTCCGTTCCTGTCCTGGTCGGTTCCTTGTTTAGTCAATGCCACCGTGCTGTGATTGTGTTTCGCCCTGTCCTGTCGTGTTTTTGCCTTCATCAGATGCTGCGTGTGAGCAGGTGTTCTGTCAACTACGGCCTGCGCCTACCCGGAAGCGACCTGCAGTCTGTGGCCGCTTCTCCTGTTATTCCCTCTACAGACTAGAGGATTCTGTTATTCCCTGTTTGGACTTGAATAAACTCTGTCTCTGTTAAGTCGCTTTGGGTCCTCTTTGAC
>NW_025761381.1:0-2755 GCF_021184085.1 Oncorhynchus gorbuscha
CATAGAGACTTCGCTATGCAACAATAGACATCAAATTGTGGACCTGTCCGAATGAGGAAAGCGAGTGATTTTTAACAAGTAGAAAGATACTCTTTCCTTCAATCTTGCGATGCAGATTCAGACACAATATTTCTCAGGCCTTTCATTCTTAGATTATTAAAGTTGAACAAAAATGTCCAAGCTTTTCAAAGCAACAAAACCAATGCCTTATTTCAGGAAATTGCAAACATGTTCAAATTTGCTGAGCTAATGAAATTAAACAACCACGAAGGAACTCAAATCCTCAATCTTCTGATTTGAAGTCAGACGCCTTCAAATCAAATCAAAAAATCAAATTTTATTTGTCACATACACATGGTTAGCAGATGTTAATGCGAGTGTAGCGAAATGCTTGTGCTTCTAGTTCCGACAATGCAGTGATAACCAACAAGTAATCTAACTAACAATTCCAAAACTACTGTCTTATACACAGTGTAAGGGGATATGAACATGTACATAAGTGATATATGAATGAGTGATGGTACAGAGCAGCATACAGTAGATGGTATCGAGTACAGTATATACATATGAGATGAGTGTGTAGACAAAAAACAAAGTGGCATAGTTAAAGTGGCTAGTGATACATGTGTTACATAAGGATGCAGTCGATGTTGTAGAGTACAGTATATACATATGCATATGAGATGAATAATGTAGGGTAAGTAACATTATATAAGGTAGCATTGTTTAAAGTGGCTAGTGATATATTTACATCATTTCCCATCAATTTCCATTATTAAAATGGCTGGAGTTGGGTCAGTGTCAATGACAGTGTGTTGGCAGCAGCCACTCAATGTTAGTGGTGGCTATTTAACAGTCTGATGGCCTGAGATAGAAGCTGTTTTCAGTCTCTCGGTCCCAGCTTTGATGCACCTGTACTGACCTCGCCTTCTGGATGATAGCGGGGTGAACAGGCAGTGGTTCGGGTGGTTGATGTCCTTGATGATCTTTATGGCCTTCCAAATAACGGGTGGTGTAGGTGTCCTGGAGGGCAGGTAGTTTTGATGCGTTGTGCAGTCCTCACTACCCCCTCTGGAGAGCCTACAGGTTGAGGGCGGAGCAGTTGCCGTACTCAGGCGGTGATACAGCCTGCCAGGATGCTCTCGAATGTGCATCTGTAGAAGTTTAGAGTGCTTTTGGTGACAAGGCGATTTTTTTCAGCCTCCTGAGGTGAATAGGCGCTGCTGCGCCTTCTTCACGACGCTGTCAGTGTGAGTGGACCAATTCAGTTTGTCTGTGATGTATGCCGAGGAACTTAAAACTAGCTACCCTCTCCTACTGTTCCATCGATGTGGATAGGGGGTGTTCCCTCTGCTGTTTCCCTGAAGTCCACAATCATCTCCTTAGTTTTGTTGACGTTGAGTGTGAGGTTATTTTCCTGACACCACACTCCAAGGGCCCTCACCTCCTCCCTGTAGGCCGTCTCATCGTTGTTGGTAATCAAGCCTTATCCATTAGGCCACGCAGTCTATGTGATACATCCCTATTTGACATCATAGAGACTTTGCTATGCAACAATAGACATCAAATTGTGAACCTGTCCGAATGAGGAAAGCGAGTGATTTTTTAACAAGTAGAAAGATACTCTTTCCTTCAATCTTGCGATGCAGATTCAGACACAATAATTCTCAGGCCTTGCAGTCTTAGATTATTAAAGTTGAACAACAATGTCCAAGCTTTTCAAAGCAACAAAACCAATGCCTTATTTAGGGAAATTGCTAACATGTTCAAAAATGCTGATTTAATGACATTAAACAACCACGAAAATGCTTCAAAACATAAATTTTCTGCTTCAAAGTAAGACGCCTTATCCACGAGGCAACACCTTCTACTCCATATTCTCCGATATGACATCAAACAGACGTTGCTTAGCAACAAAAGACATCAATATTGTGAACCTATCCGAATGAGGAAAGCTAGTGATATTTTACAAGTAGGAAAAGACTATGTCCCTCAATCTTGCGATGCTGAATCAGACACAATATTTCTCAGGCCTTTCAGTATTAGATTATTAAAGTTGAACAAAAATGTCCAAGCAACAAGAGCAATGCCTTATTTCAGGAATTGCAGACATGTTCAAATTAGCTGAGCTAATGAAATTAATTGCGACCACGAAGGGACTCGAACCCTCAATCTTCTGATTTGAAGTCAGACGCCTTATCCATTAGGCCACGCAGTCTATGTGATATACATCCCTATTTGACATCATAGAGACTTTGCTATGCAACAATAGACATCAAATTGTGGACCTGTCCGAATGAGGAAAGCGGTGATTTGCAACGAAAAGTAGAAAGATACTCTTTCCTTCAATCTTGCGATAGATTCAGACACTACCCCTAGGCCTGATGCCCTTAGATTATTAAAGTTGAAACAAAATGTCCAAGCTTTCAAGGCGGCAAGCATCTAATGTCCTTTATTTTGAGAAATTGCTAAGCATGTTCCATATTAGCTGATTTAATGACATTAAGCGACCACGAAAATGCTTCAAACATACATTTTCTGCTTCAAAGTAAGACGCCTTATCCACGAGGCAACACGCAATCTGTGTCCATATTCTCCGATATGACATCAAACAGACGTTGCTTAGCAACAAAAGACATCAAATTGTGAACCTGTCCGAATGCTTTAGTGATTTTAACAAGTACAAAGACACTCTTCTTTCAATCTTGCGATGCAGATTCAAACACAATAATTCTCAGGCCTTGCAGTCTTAGAT
>NW_025761382.1:0-2754 GCF_021184085.1 Oncorhynchus gorbuscha
TGTCATAAGTTTGTCATTTATTATCATGTCTTGTCCCTGTGCTCCCCATGCTACCTCGCTTCCTCTGCTGGTCTTGTTTGGTTCTTATCTTTCTATCCCCTCTTCACTCTCTCGCCTCTCGCTTTTTCTCTATCGTCCGCTCCTGCTCCCAGCTTGTTCCTATTCCCCCTAATCAATCATTTAGTCTTCCCACACCTGTTCCCGATCCTTTCCCTGATTAGAGTCCCTATTTATTCCTTTGTGTTCCGCTCCTGTCCTGTCGGTTCCTTGTTTAGAATTCACCGTGCTGTGATTTGTATCGCCCTGTTCCATCGTGTTTTGTTGGGATTAGTATCGTCTCTGTCGTGTTTTCCTCAGATGCTGCGTGTGAGCAGGTGTCTGAGTCTGTCTGGCAAGCGCCTTCCCGAGGCGACCTGCAGTCTGTGTTCAAGATCGAGTCTCCAGTTTGTCCTCGTCATTTCGAGGATTTGTGTTTTTTGTTTGTTTTTACTTTACTGGAATAAACTCTGTTTCTGTTAAGTCGCTTGGGTCCTCTTTCACCTCGAGGGCTGAATGACATAACGGTTAAGAATCGTTATCCGCTCCCTTATGTCATCAGCCTTCGAGATTCTGCAGGGAGCCAGGTGCTTTACTAAGTTGGACCTTCGTAACGCTTACCATCTCGTGCGCATCAGAGAGGGGGACGAGTGGAAAACGGCGTTTAACACTCCGTTAGGGCATTTTGAGTACCGGGTTCTGCCGTTCGGTCTCGCCAATGCGCCAGCTGTTTTTCAGGCATTAGTTAATGATGTTCTGAGAGACATGCTGAACATTTTTGTTTTTGTCTATCTTGACGATATCCTGATTTTTTCTCCGTCACTCGAGATTCATGTTCAGCACGTTCGACGTGTTCTACAGCGCCTTTTAGAGAATTGTCTCTACGTAAAGGCTGAGAAGTGCTCTTTTCATGTCTCCTCCGTTACTTTTCTCGGTTCCGTTATTTCCGCTGAAGGCATTCAGATGGATTCCGCTAAGGTCCAAGCTGTCAGTGATTGGCCCGCTCCAAGGTCACGTGTCGAGTTGCAGCGCTTTAGGTTTCGCTTAATTTCTAATGGGCGCTTCATTCGTGAATGTGCTGTTGCTGCCCTCTCACAGCTCTTACTTCTGTCAAGACGTGTTTTAAGTGGTCCGGTTCCGCCCAGGAGCTTTTGATCTTCTAAAAGAACGCTTTACGTCCGCTCCTATCCTCGTTACTCCTGACGTCACTAGACAATTCATTGTCGAGGTTGACGCTTCAGAGGTAGGCGTGGGAGCCATTCTATCCCAGCTTCCAGTCTGATCGATAAGGTTCATCCTTGCGCTTATTTTTCTCATCGCCTGTCGCCATCTGAGCGCAACTATGATGTGGGTAACCAGAACTGCTCGCCATCCGCTAGCTCCAGGCGAATGGCGACAGTGGCTGGAGGGGGCGACTGCCTTTGTCGCTTGGACAGACCATAAGAACCTTGAGTACATCCGTTCTGCCAAACGACTTAATGCCCGCAAGCCTGGGCGTTGTTTTTCGCTCGCTTTCGAGCTTGTGATTTCTACCGTCCGGGTAGCAAGAACACCAAGCCTGATGCCTTATCCCGTCTGTTTAGTTCTTCTGTGGCTTCTACTGATCTCGAGGGATTCTTCCTTATGGGCGTGTTGTCGGGCTTGACAGTCTGGGGAATTGAAAGACAGGTTAAGCAAGCACTCACGCACACTGCGTCAGCGCAGCTTGTCCTAGTAACCTCCTTTTCGTTCCTGTTTCCACTGCCTGGCTGTTCTTCAGTGGGCTCACTCTGCCAAGTTAGCTGGTCATCCCGGTGTTCGAGGCACTCTTGCGCTTATTCGCCAGCGCTTTGGTGGCCGACTCAGGAGCGTGACACGCGCTGTTCGTGGCTGCGTGTTCAGACTGCGCGCAGAAGAAGTCTGGTAATTTTTTTCTGCTTCTGCTCCTGGTCTTGCTGGGTCTCAGTCTGTTCCCTGCCATCGCATCTCTCCTGTTCTTGTCCCTGCCCTTGCTGTGTCTCAGTCTGTCCCTTGTTCTCATTTTTTTTTTAGAGTAGTACCCTAGTTTCTTTTATCGCTTTTCGTTACGGTCCTGAGGAGAGGAGTTGGGTTCTTCGGGACGTGCTGGACCGCTGATCTATGATTTCTCCGTTTGCTGCCAGTGTTCCCTTTCCTCGAGAGCGCCCAGAGCCGGTGAGTGGGGGTACTGTCATGTTTGTCATTTATTATCATGTCTTGTCCCTGTGCTCCCCATGCTATTGCTTTCCCTCTGCTGGTCTTATTTGGTTCTTTCCTCCTATCCCTCTCTCTCCCCCCTCCCTCTCTCTCTCTCTCTCGCTCTCTCTTCTTCTATCGCTCCGCTCCTGCTCCCAGCTGTTCCTATTCCCCTAATCATCATTTAGTCTTCCCACACCTGTTCCTGATCCTTTCCCTGATTAGAGTCCCTATTTATTCCTTTGTGATCCGTTCCTGTCCCGTCGGTTCCTTGTTTTGTATTCACCATGCTGTGATTGTGTTTCGCCCTGTCCTGTCGTGTTTTTTGCCTTCATCAGATGCTGCGTGTGAGCAGGTGTCTCTGTCTACTACGGCCTGCGCTTACCCGAAGCGACCTGCAGTCTGTGGCCGCTTCTCTTGTCATTCCCTCTACAGACTAGAGGATTTCTGTTATTCCCTGTTTGGACTTGAATAAACTCTGTTTCTGTTAAGTCGCTTTTGGGTCCTCTATCACCTGCATGACAG
>NW_025761383.1:0-2750 GCF_021184085.1 Oncorhynchus gorbuscha
ACCATCCAGTCCCATCCTTCAGCTCCCTCAACCCCTCCCATCTATCTCTGAACACCATCCAGTCCCATCCTTCAGCTCCCCTCAACCCCTCCCATCTATCTCTGAACACCATCCAGTCCCATCCTTCAGCTCCCCTCAACCCCTCCCATCTATCTCTGAACACCATCCAGTCCCATCCTTCAGCTCCCCTCAACCCCTCCCATCTATCTTTGAACACCATCCAGTCCCATCCTTCAGCTCCCTCAACCCCTCCCATCTATCTCTGAACACCATCCAGTCCCATCCTTCAGCTCCCCTCAACCCCTCCCATCTATCTCTGAACACCATCCAGTCCCATCCTTCAGCTCCCTCAACCCCTCCCATCTATCTCTGAACACCATCCAGTCCCATCCTTCAGCTCCCCTCAACCCCTCCCATCTATCTCTGAACACCATCCAGTCCCATCCTTCAGCTCCCCTCAACCCCTCCCATCTATCTCTGAACACCATCCAGTCCCATCCTTCGCTCTCACCTCTGATCTATTCCTGGAATACTCATTCAGTCTCATCTCTAGTTCCTCAACCCTTCCTATCTATTCCTGAAGACCATCCAGTTCCATTCAGCTCTCATCCCTCCTATCTATTCTGAATACCATTCAGTCCCATTCTTCAGCTCCTCAAACCCTCCTATCTATCTCTGAACACCATCCAGTCTCATCTTCAGTTTCAATCCCCCTCCGATTTATCTTTGAATACTATCTAGTCCCATTCTAGTTTCCACCTTTTTCGATTTATTTGCCTTGAATACTATCTAGTTCTATCTCTAGTTTCCTTAACCCTTCCTATTTCCTTGAATACTCATTCAGTTCCATCTTTTCTAGTTTTAACCCTCCTATCTATTTTGAACACCATCCAGTCCCATCTCAGCTTCCTCAAACCCTCCCATCTATCTCTGAACACCATCCAGTCCCATCCTTCAGCTCCTCAACCCTCCCATCTATTCTGAAACACCATCCAGTCCATTCAGCTTTTTAAACTTCCTATCTATTTTGAACACTATCCAGTTCATCCTTAGCTCCTTAACTTTCTAGATCTACCTCTGAACACCATCCAGTCCCATCCTTCAGCTCCCTCAACCTCCTATCTATCTCTGAACACCATCCAGTCCCATCTCAGCTCCCTCAAACCTTCTCATTATCTTCTGAATACCATTCAGTTCTATCTCTAGTTTTAATCCCTCCGATTTATTTTGAATACTATCTAGTTCTGCTTCAGTTCCACTAAATCCCCTCCGATTTATTTTGAACACCATCCAGTTCCTAGTTTTAATCCTTCCGATTTATTCTCTTGAATACTCATCTAGTCTCATTCAGCTACTTTAACCCTTCCGATCTATTCTTTGAATACTATCCAGTCTCGTCTCAGTCCACTCAACTCCTTCCATTTATTCCTGAATACTCATCTAGTTCCATCCTTAGTTTCCCTCAACCCCTCCCATCTATCTTTGAACACCATCCAGTCCCATCCTTCAGCTCCCTCAACCCCTCCCATCTATCTCTGAACACCATCCAGTCCCATCCTTCAGCTCCCTCAACCTCCATCTGTCTGAACACCATCAGTCCCATCTCAGCTCCCTCAACCCCTCCCATCTATCTCTGAACCACCATCAGTCCGTCCTTATCTCAGCTCCCCTCAAACCCTCCATCTATCTCTGAACACCATCAGTCCCATCCTTCAGCTCCCTCAAACCCTCCCATCTATCTCTGAACACCATCTAGTCCTATCTTCAGGTTTCCGCCCCTCCATTCTATCTTGAATACTATCTGTTCTATCTTTTCTTAGCTCATTTCAAACCCTCCATCCTATCTCTGAATACTATCAGTCCCATCCTTTCAGCTCCCCTCAAACCCTCCCATCTATCTTTGAATACCATTCAGTTCCCATCCTTCAGCTCCCTCAACCCTCCCATCTATCTCTGAACACCATCCAGTCCCATCCTTCAGCTCCCTCAAACCCTCCATCATTCCTGAACACCATCCAGTCCCATCCTCAGCTCCTCAACCCTCCCATCTATCTCTGAACACCATCCAGTCCCATCCTTCAGCTCCACCTTCAACCCTCCCATCTATCTCTGAACACCATCCAGTCCCATCTTCAGCTCCATTTAGCCCTCCCATCTATCTCTGAACACCATCCAGTTTCCCTCAAACCTCCCATGAACACCATCCAAAGCTCCCTCAAACCCTCCCATCTATTCTGAACACCATCCAGTCCATCTCTTAGCTCTTTCAAACCTCATCTATTCCTGAACACCACCCAGTCCAATCCTTCAGCTCCACTCAACCCTCCCATCTATTCTGAACACCATCCAGTCCCATCTCAGCTACTCTCAAACCCTCCTATCTATTCTGAACACCATCCAGTCCCATCCTTCAGCTACCTCAAACCCTCCCATCTATCTCTGAACACCATCCAGTCCCATCCTTCAGCTCTTCAACCCTCCCATCTATTCTGAACACCATCCAGTCCCATCCTTCAGCTACCCTCAAACCCTCCCATCTATCTCTGAACACCATCCAGTCCCATCCTTCAGCTACCCTCAAACCCTCCCATCTATCTCTGAACACCATCCAGTCCCATCCTTCAGCTACCCTCAAACCCTCCCATCTATCTCTGAACACCATCCAGTCCCATCCTTCAGCTACCCTCAAACCCTCCCATCTATCTCTGAACACCATCCAGTCCCATCCTTCAGCTCCCCTCAAACCCTCC
>NW_025761384.1:0-2749 GCF_021184085.1 Oncorhynchus gorbuscha
GATGACTTAACATCATCCACTAGCGGCAACGGTGAGATGACTTAACATCATCCACTAGCGGCAACGGTGAGATGACTTAACATCATCCACTAGCGGCAACGGTGAGATGACTTAACATCATCCACTAGCGGCAACGGTGAGATGACTTAACATCATCCACTAGCGGCAACGGTGAGAACTAGAAGTAGGCTTGCAGTTTGCTGGGGCGTATTGTACGGAGATGTCGGATGGGCGTACTCCGCGAGCACTGGCTCGAAGGGTCTCGTGTTTAATCCCAGTGTTACGCACTCATTTTAGTTTTCACCCTATCCCAAAGCTTAACCCTTAACTTAACCATGGAAATGTGATGTTTATGGACTAACATCGGATTCTGCAGTGAGACTGTGGGAGCTCGTTGACACAGAGTCTCTCATCATGCAGTATGTATGGGTGTTGATATCGTTCCTCATCTTTTGTCTAAATGTTTTGCCACTTATGAATGTGTTATTTAATGGTTTCTATGGGCTATAGAAGTAAAGGCCCAATTCAATGTTTTACCACTTATGAATGTGTTATTTAATGGTTTCTATGGGCTATAGAAGTAAAGGCCCAATTCAATGTTTTACCAAATATTTTTTAAATATATTTTGTTATACGTAAAATTGTAAATCAAATAGCTAAAGGGTCCATGGTATGACCATCTGAAAGCAATTCCATATGTGCTTATAATCTATATAGTTGTTGTTGTGTTTCTGTTGACTTTGCTTTGCAGGGAGAAGATGTGTTGAGTGGGGAGACCCTGTGTCCCCCTGGGTGTAATGGGGCTATAGAAGAATACGTTCTAAGTATAGGATATAATTAACTTCAGATTGCTTGGGTGAGGGACCTCGGCTACACACACACACACACACACACACACACACACACACACACACACACACACACACACACACACACACACACACACACACACACACACACACACACACACACACACACACACACACACACACACACACACACAATACAGAGACATGAACTCACGCACACAAAGACAAAAATGCAGACACAGACACACACTGCTACACACACTGCTACACACACTGCTACACACACTGCTACACACACACACACACACACACACACACACACACACACACACACACACACACACACACACACACACACACACACACACACACACACACACACACACACACACACACACACACACACACACACACACACACACACACACACACACACACACAGTGGGTTATCGCTCATTAAACTGAGCTAGATCCTGACCCGCGCCTTACCTTTCCTTCATGAAACAGACTTAGAACATCATTAGAGCCAAGCTGATATGCCAGCGCGATCTGCACCCCTAAAGACCAAGTCGGCATCCCAAATTGCACCCTATTCCTACATATTGCACTTTTGACCAGGACCCATAGGGCGCATAGGTTCTCACAAAAGTAGTGTACTATTTAGGGAACAGTGTGCCATTTGGGATGGAGACCAAGAAGTTCCGTATAGAGACTGAGAGGAAGACAAGGCAGAGAAACAAGGTAAAACTGAGTGTACTTTGGGATTGGAGATTTGATATTCTAGGTAAATCGTTCTGTAAACTTGTAATGACAATGCAGCAGGAAGATCAGATAGACCAAGGCATTGTCATTAGGGAGATAAGAACAGACCAAGGCATTGTAATTAGGGAGATAAGAACAGACCAAGGCATTACAATTAGGGAGATAAGAACAGACCAAGGCATTGTAATTAGGGAGATAAGAACAGACCAAGGCATTGTAATTAGGAGATAAGAACAGACCAAGGCATTGTAATTAGGGAGATAAGAACAGACCAAGGCATTGTAATTAGGGAGATAAGAACAGACCAAGGCATTACAATTAGGGAGATAAGAACAGACCAAGGCATTGTAATTAGGGAGATAAGAACAGACCAAGGCATTGTAATTAGGGAGATAAGAACAGACCAAGGCATTATAATTAGGGAGATAAGAATAGACCAAGGCATTGTAATTAAGGAGATAAGAACAGACAATATCGACCACATTTCAGCATGAGTACATTCTGAAACAAACAAATTGTGCGTGTGGATTATACTGTGTATGAATCAGTGTGTATATACCGGTATGCTGATTTATATACTGATGCATAAATGGAACAGTACCTTTCTTTTCTTTGTCATTTGATCAATTGTATTGATTTACAATAAGAAAAACAGGTAAGAACATAATTCACAAAAAGTTTAATACACAAATACCTACACATTTTAAATAAATTAATACTCTACGCAGTACGCAATACAAGAATTAGCTATGCAAAATGGTGATCCTTTGTAGTTGCGTAGCAAAAATACTCAGACGTAGATTCAGCCAAGAGCAGATTTTTGTTGATTGATGATGGGGGGGTCCCGAACATAATTATAATACATTGGTACAAATTGACCCCAACTAAGCCTAAAAATAAATTTGATTTGAAAATAACAATCATTCCATACCTTGATTACATTAACACACGATCACATATGTCTCTTTTTTAATTTGTGGGAATACTTGTGAACAGATTTTTTTACTAAAAGCTTTGGGGGGGTCAAAAACAATCAAAAACAAAAACAATCAGTCTTTACACAAAGACAGTTGTGAAGAGGGCACGACAAAGCCTATTCCCCTCAGCAAACTAAAAGATTTGGCATGGGTCCTGAGATCCTCAAAAGGTTCTACAGCTGTAACATCGAGAGCATCCTG
>NW_025761385.1:0-2749 GCF_021184085.1 Oncorhynchus gorbuscha
CCCATAAACTCTCTGTCAGGAACAGGTGGATGCCTTCTTCCGTTGCCACATTGGCTCTGACCTGTTCCCCATAAACCCTCTGTCAGGAACAGGTAGGATGCCTTCTTCCGTTGCCACATTGGCTCTGGCCTGTTCCCCATAAACTCTCGTCAGGAACAGGTAGGATGCCTTTCCGTTGCCACATTGGCTCTGGCCTGTTCCCCATAAACTCTCTGTCAGGAACAGGTAGGATGCTCTTCTTCCGTTGCCACATTGGCTCTGGCCTGTTCCCCATAAACTCTCTGTCAGGAACAGGTAGGATGCCTTCTTCCGTTGCCACATTGGCTCTGGCCTGTTCCCCATAAACTCTCTGTCAGGAACAGGTAGGATGCCTTCTTCCGTTGCCACATTGGCTCTGGCCTGTTCCCCATAAACTCTCTGTCAGGAACAGGTAGGATGCCTTCTTCCGTTGCCACATTGGCTCTGGCCTGTTCCCCATAAACTCTCTGTCAGGAACAGGTAGGATGCCTTCTTCCGTTGCCACATTGGCTCTGACCTGTTCCCCATAAACTCTCTGTCAGGAACAGGTAGGATGCCTTCTTCCGTTGCCACATTGGCTCTGACCTGTTCCCCATAAACTCTCTGTCAGGAACAGGTAGGATGCCTTCTTCCGTTGCCACATTGGCTCTGGCCTGTTCCCCATAAACTCTCTGTCAGGAACAGGTAGGATGCCTTCTTCCGTTGCCACATTGGCTCTGGCCTGTTCCCCATAAACCCTCTGTCAGGAACAGGTAGGATGCCTTCTTCCGTTGCCACATTGGCTCTGGCCTGTTCCCCATAAACCCTCTGTCAGGAACAGGTAGGATGCCTTCTTCCGTTGCCACATTGGCTCTGACCTGTTCCCCATAAACCCTCTGTCAGGAACAGGTAGGATGCCTTCTTCCGTTGCCACATTGGCTCTGACCTGTTGTCTTATTGTTTGATATGTTTATTTTTAAAGTTATATATATTTTATAAGTAGTTTTCTTGTCAGGCTATATGGTTCCTAATGCACAATGCCAACAGTACAATGAGAGTGAGTCTGACTGTTGTAATGCCCATCCTGTCCTTGTTAAGTGACTGTCCAAACACAATAACAAGTACATGCATGAGAGGGACAGCTAACCAGTATATGCTTCTCTAGATGCTCAAGACATGTCCAAGGATTCCCAGAAGAAATCCAAGCGCAAAGGCAGGAACAAGCAAGAGGTGATGGCTGTTAGCCAAGCAGAGCCTGAGCCTGAGGTGGTGAAAACTCCCATTGACCTAATGAAGGCCCAGGAGAGCGGCAGCTCCTCGTCACAGAAGAAGAAGAAGAACACATTTGTGAGCCTCTACAATAAAGAGGGCCAGGACAAGCTGGCTATCCTGCTGCCCGGGCGCCATTCCTGCGAATGTCTGGCCCAGAAGCACAACCTCATCAACAACTGCATGAGCTGCGGACGCATTGTGTGTGAGCAGGAGGGATCAGGGCCCTGCATCTTCTGCGGCAGCCTGGTGAGAAAACAACCTGTTTTAGATCACCTCTAACTATGTTTGTTTTATGTTTCCCCAGTAAGTTATTAGAATGCATGTTACTCATACAAATTCAATTTGGCCTCTTAGAGAAGTATTTTCCCCTGGTTTTGCATGTTCTTCTATGAATTAACCAGGTATGCACCAAAGAGGAGCAAGAGATTCTGCAACGAGACTCCAACAAAAGTCAGAAACTGCGCAAGAAACTTATGGGTGAGACAAGCCACCAGTAGTATCTATCTACATAGCATATTAGAGAGTTGTTGAAGTCGGAAGTTTACATACACCTTAGCCAATTACATTTAAACTCAGTTTTTCACAATTCCTGACATTTAATCCTAGTAAAAAGTCCTTGTCTTAGGTCAGTTAGGATCACCACTTTATTTTAAGAATGTGAAATGTCAGAATAATAAGAGAGAATGCTTTATTTCAGGTTTGATTACTTTCATCACATTCCCAGTGGGTCAGAAGTTTACATACACTCAATTAGTATTTGGTAGCATTGCCTTTACATTGTTAAACTTGGGTCAAACGTTTCAGGTAGCCTTCCACAAGCTTCCCACAATAAGTTGGGTGAATTTTGAATTCTATTTAATGTCTGTGTGCCTGTCTTTGTCTCTCAGAGGGGGCATCGGAGAGGGGCTATCTGCCACACCAAGAGGCAAAGATGAAGACAGGGTTAGAAAAGGCCCTTCAACATAAAGACAAACTGCTGGAATATGATAAGAACAGGTTGGGATGTAGTGTGCATGTAGTATTGATGTGATTTCACTCTCTCTGTTTAAAGTCAAATTCTTTATACTTTCTTCCTGATGCATTTTGAGAATGTGTACTTTATATGTGGAGGCTGTGTCCTTTATATGTGGAGGCTGTGTCCTTTATATGTGGAGGCTGTGTCCTTTATATGTGGAGGCTGTGTCCTTTATATGTGGAGGCTGTGTCCTTTATATGTGGAGGCTGTGTCCTTTATATGTGGAGGCTGTGTCCTTTATATGTGGAGGCTGTGTCCTTTATATGTGTGGAGGCTGGTGTCCTTTATATGTGGAGGCTGGGTCCTTTATATGTGGAGGCTGGGTCCTTTATATGTGGAGGCTGGGTCCTTTATATGTGGAGGCTGGGTCCTTTATATGTGGAGGCTGGGTCCTTTATATGTGGAGGCTGGGTCCTTTAATATGTGGAGGCTGGGTCCTTTAAATGTGGAGGCTGGGTCCTTTAT
>NW_025761386.1:0-2748 GCF_021184085.1 Oncorhynchus gorbuscha
CCACCACCATCACTAAACTGTTATCATTACTACCACCACCACCATCACTAAACTGTTATCATTACCACCACCACCATCACTAAACTGTTATCATTACTACTACCACCACCATCACTAAACTGTTATCATTACCACCCATACCACTACTACTACCACCACCATCACTAAACTGTTATCATTACTACCACCACCACCATCACTAAACTGTTATCATTACCACCCATACCACTACTACCACCACCATCACTAAACTGTTATCATTACTACTACCACCACCATCACTAAACTGTTATCATTACTACTACCACCATCACTAAACTGTTATCATTACCACCCATACCACTACTACCACCACCACCATCACTAAACTGTTATCATTACTACTACCACCATCACTAAACTGTTATCATTACTACCACCACCATCACTAAACTGTTATCATTACTACTACCACCACCATCACTAAACTGTTATCATTACTACTACCACCATCACTAAACTGTTATCATTACTACCACCACCATCACTAAACTGTTATCATTACTACCACCACCACCATCACTAAACTGTTATCATTACTACCACCACCATCACTAAACTGTTATCATTACCACCCATACCACTACTACCACCACCACTCACTAAACTGTTATCATTACTACCACCACCATCACTAAACTGTTATCATTACTCACCACCACCATCACTAAACTGTTATCATTACCACCACCACCATCACTAAACTGTTATCATTACCACCACCACCATCACTAAACTGTTATCATTACTACCACCACCACCACTAAACTGTTATCATTACTACCACCACCACCACCACCACTAAACTGTTATCATTACCACCCATACCACTACTACTACCACCACCACTAAACTGTTATCATTACTACCACCACCATCACTAAACTGTTATCATTACCACCACCACCATCACTAAACTGTTATCATTACCACCCATACCACTACTACTACCACCACCATCACTAAACTGTTATCATTACTACCACCACCACCATCACTAAACTGTTATCATTACTACCACCACCACCATCACTAAACTGTTATCATTACTACCACCACCACCATCACTAAACTGTTATCATTACCACCCATACCACTACTACCACCACCATCACTAAACTGTTATCATTACTACCACCACCATCACTAAACTGTTATCATTACCACCACCACCATCACTAAACTGTTATCATTACCACCCATACCACTACTACCACCACCACCATCACTAAACTGTTATCATTACTACCACCACCACCATCACTAAACTGTTATCATTACTACTACCACCACCATCACTAAACTGTTATCATTACCACCCATACCACTACTACTACCACCACTAAACTGTTATCATTACCACCCATACCACTACTACTACCACCACTAAACTGTTATCATTACCACCCATACCACTACTACTACCACCACCATCACTAAACTGTTATCATTACTACCACCACCACCATCACTAAACTGTTATCATTACTACTACCACCACCATCACTAAACTGTTATCATTACCACCCATACCACTACTACTACCACCACTAAACTGTTATCATTACCACCCATACCACTACTACTACCACCACCATCACTAAACTGTTATCATTACCACCCATACCACTACTACTACCACCACTAAACTGTTATCATTACCACCCATACCACAACTACTACCACCACTAAACTGTTATCATTACCACCCATACCACTACTACTACCACCACTAAACTGTTATCATTACCACCCATACCACAACTACTACCACCACTAAACTGTTATCATTACCACCCATACCACTACTACTACCACCACCATCACTAAACTGTTATCATTACCACCATCACTAAACTGTTATCATTACCACCCATACCACTACTACTACCACCACCATCACTAAACTGTTATCATTACTACCACCACCACCATCACTAAACTGTTATCATTACCACCCATACCACTACTACTACCACCACCATCACTAAACTGTTACCATTACCACCCATACCACTACTACCACCACCAATAAACTGTTATCATTACCACCCATACCACTACTACTACCACCACTAAACTGTTATCATTACCACCCATACCACTACTACCACCATCACTAAACTGTTATCATTACCACCCATACCACTACTACTACCACCATCACCACTAAACTGTTATCATTACCACCCATACCACTACTACCACCACCAATAAACTGTTATCATTACCACCTATACCACTACTACTACTACCACCATCACTAAACTGTTATCATTACCACCCATACCACTACTACTACCACCACCATCACTAAACTGTTATCATTATCACCCATACCACTACTACTACCACCACCACTAAACTGTTATCATTATCATTACCACCCATACCACTACTACTACCACCACCACTAAACTGTTATCATTATCATTACCACCCATACCACTACTACTACTACCACCATCACTAAACTGTTATCATTACCACCCATACCACTACTACTACTACCACCATCACTAAACTGTTATCATTACCACCCATACCACTACAACCACCACCATCACTAAACTAGTCATCATTACCACCCATACCACTACTACTACCACCACCATCACTAAACTGTTATCATTATCACCCATACCACTACTACTACCACCACCACTAAACTGTTATCATTATCATTACCACCCATACCACTACTACTAC
>NW_025761387.1:0-2745 GCF_021184085.1 Oncorhynchus gorbuscha
GAGAATTGTCTCTACGTAAAGGCTGAGAAGTGCTCTTTTCATGTCTCCTCCGTTACTTTTCTCGGTTCCGTTATTTCCGCTGAAGGCATTCAGATGGATTCCGCTAAGGTCCAAGCTGTCAGTGATTGGCCCGCTCCAAGGTCACGTGTCGAGTTGCAGCGCTTTTTAGGTTTCGCTAATTTCTATCGGCGTTTCATTCGTAATTTCGGTCAAGTTGCTGCCCCTCTCACAGCTCTTACTTCTGTCAAGACGTGTTTTAAGTGGTCCGGTTCCGCCCAGGGAGCTTTTGATCTTCTAAAAGAACGTTTTACGTCCGCTCCTATCCTCGTTACTCCTGACGTCACTAGACAATTCATTGTCGAGGTTGACGCTTCAGAGGTAGGCGTGGGAGCCATTCTATCCCAGCGCTTCCAGTCTGACGATAAGGTTCATCCTTGCGCTTATTTTTCTCATCGCCTGTCGCCATCTGAGCGCAACTATGATGTGGGTAACCGTGAACTGCTCGCCATCCGCTTAGCCCTAGGCGAATGGCGACAGTGGTTGGAGGGGGCGACCGTCCTTTTGTCGTTTGGACAGACCATAAGAACCTTGAGTACATCCGTTCTGCCAAACGACTTAATGCCCGTCAAGCTCGTTGGGCGTTGTTTTTCGCTCGTTTCGAGTTTGTGATTTCTTACCGTCCGGGTAGCAAGAACACCAAGCCTGATGCCTTATCCCGTCTGTTTAGTTCTTCTGTGGCTTCTACTGATCCCGAGGGGATTCTTCCTTATGGGCGTGTTGTCGGGTTAACAGTCTGGGGAATTGAAAGACAGGTTAAGCAAGCACTCACGCACACTGCGTCGCCGCGCGCTTGTCCTAGTAACCTCCTTTTCGTTCCTGTTTCCACTCGTCTGGCTGTTCTTCAGTGGGCTCACTCTGCCAAGTTAGCTGGTCATCCCGGTGTTCGAGGCACTCTTGCGTCTATTCGCCAGCGCTTTTGGTGGCCGACTCAGGAGCGTGACACGCGCCGTTTCGTGGCTGCTTGTTCGGACTGCGCGCAGACTAAGTCGGGTAACTCTCCTCCTGCCGGTCGTCTCAGACCGCTCCCCATTCCTTCTCGACCATGGTCTCACATTGCCTTAGACTTCATTACCGGTCTGCCTTTGTCTGCGGGGAAGACTGTGATTCTGACGGTTGTCGATAGGTTCTCTAAGGCGGCACATTTCATTCCCCTCGCTAAACTTCCTTCCGCTAAGGAGACGGCACAAATCATTATTGAGAATGTATTCAGAATTCATGGCCTCCCGTTAGACGCCGTTTCAGACAGAGGCCCGCAATTCACGTCACAGTTTTGGAGGGAGTTCTGTCGTTTGATTGGTGCGTCCGTCAGTCTCTCTTCCGGGTTTCATCCCCAGTCTAACGGTCAAGCAGAGAGGGCCAATCAGACGATTGGTCGCATACTACGCAGCCTTTCTTTCAGAAACCCTGCGTCTTGGGCAGAACAGCTCCCCTGGGCAGAATACGCTCACAATTCGCTTCCTTCGTCTGCTACCGGGTTATTCTCCGTTTCAGAGTAGTCTGGGTTACCAGCCTCCTCTGTTCTCATCCCAGCTTGCCGAGTCCAGCGTTCCCTCCGCTCAAGCGTTTGTCCAACGTTGTGAGCGCACCTGGAGGAGGGTGAGGTCTGCACTTTGCCGTTACAGGGCACAGACGGTGAGAGCCGCCAACAAACGCAGGATTAAGAGTCCAAGGTATTGTTGCGGCCAGAGAGTGTGGCTTTCCACTCGCAACCTTCCTCTTACGACAGCTTCTCGTAAGTTGACTCCGCGGTTCATTGGTCCGTTCCGTGTCTCCCAGGTCGTCAATCCTGTCGCTGTGCGACTGCTTCTTCCGCGACATCTTCGTCGCGTCCATCCTGTCTTCCATGTCTCCTGTGTTAAGCCCTTTCTTCGCACCCCCGTTCGTCTTCCCTCCCCTCCCGTCCTTGTCGAGAGCGCACCTATTTACAAGGTACATAAGATCATGGACATGCGTTCGGGGACGGGGTCACCAATACCTAGTGGATTGGGAGGGTTACGGTCCTGAGGAGAGGAGTTGGGTTCCGTCTCGGGACGTGCTGGACCGTTCACTCATCGATGATTTCCTCCGTTGCCGCCAGGATTCCTTCCTCGAGTGCGCCAGGAGGCGCTCGGTGAGTGGGGGGTACTGTCATGTTTGTCATTTATTATCATGTCTTGTCCCTGTGCTCCCCATGCTATTCGTTTCCCTCTGCTGGTCTTATTTGGTTCTTTCCCTCCTTCTATCCCTCTCTCTCCCCTCCCTCTCTCACTCTCTCGCTCTCTCTCTCTCTCTATCGTTCCGTTCCTGCTCCCAGCTGTTCCTATTCCCCTAATCATCATTTAGTCTTCCCACACCTGTTCCCGATCCTTTCCCCTGATTAGAGTCCCTATTTATTCCTTTGTGTTCCGTTCCTGTCCCGTCGGTTCCTTGTATTAGTATTCACCATGCTGTGATTGCGTTTCGCCCTGTCCTGTCGTGTTTTTGCTGTGATTGTGTATCGCCCTGTCCTGTCGTGTTTTTTGCCTTCATCAGATGCTGCGTGTGAGCAGGTGTCTCTGTCGACTACGGCCTGCGCCTACCCGAAGCGACCTGCAGTCTGTGGCCGCTTCTCCAGTTATTTCCCTCTACAAGTCTAGAGGATTTCTGTTATTCCCTGTTTGGACTTAAATAAACTCTGTTTCTGTTAAGTCGCTTTTGGGTCCTCTT
>NW_025761388.1:0-2745 GCF_021184085.1 Oncorhynchus gorbuscha
AGTTCTTAATGACCATCAGGTCAGGGTACTGGGTTATAACTAGGGGACAGAGTTCTTAATGACCATCAGGTCAGGGTACTGTGTTTAACTAGGGGACAGAGTTCTTAATGACCATCCAGGTCAGGGTACTGTTATAACTAGGGGACAGAGTTCTTAATCACCATCAGGTCAGGGTACTGTTATAACTAGGGGACAGAGTTCTTAATGACCATCAGGTCAGGGTACTGTGTTTAACTAGGGGACAGAGTTCTTAATGACCATCAGGTCAGGATACTGTGTTTAACTAGGGGACAGAGTTCTTAATGACCATCAGGTCAGGGTACTGTTATAACTAGGGGACAGAGTTCTTAATGACCATCAGGTCAGGGTACTGTGTTTAACTAGGGGACAGAGTTCTTAATCACCATCAGGTCAGGGTACTGTGTTTAACTAGGGGACAGAGTTCTTAATCACCATCAGGTCAGGGTACTGTGTTTAACTAGGGGACAGAGTTCTTAATGACCATCAGGTCAGGATACTGTTATAACTAGGGGACAGAGTTCTTAATCACCATCAGGTCAGGGTACTGTGTTTAACTAGGGGACAGAGTTCTTAATCACCATCAGGTCAGGGTACTGTGTTTAACTATGACTTAAATGTAAATGTAACTAGGGGACAGAGTTCTTAATCAACATCAGGTCAGGGTACTGTTATAACTAGGGGACAGAGTTCTTAATGACCATCAGGTCAGGGTACTGTGTTTAACTAGGGGACAGAGTTCTTAATCACCATCAGGTCAGGGTACTGTTATAACTAGGGGACAGAGTTCTTAATGACCATCAGGTCAGGGTACTGTTATAACTAGGGGACAGAGTTCTTAATGACCATCAGGTCAGGGTACTGTTATAACTAGGGGACAGAGTTCTTAATGACCATCAGGTCAGGGTACTGTTATAACTAGGGGACAGAGTTCTTAATCACCATCAGGTCAGGGTACTGTTATAAATAGGGGACAGAGTTCTTAATCACCATCAGGTCAGGGTACTGTTATAACTAGGGGACAGAGTTCTTAATGACCATCAGGTCAGGGTACTGTTATAACTAGGGGACAGAGTTCTTAATCACCATCAGGTCAGGGTACTGTTATAACTAGGGGACAGAGTTCTTAATGACCATCAGATCATGGTCCTGTGTTTAACTAGGGGACAGAGTTCTTAATGACCATCAGGTCAGGGTACTGTGTTTAACTAGGGGACAGAGTTCTTAATCACCATCAGGTCAGGGTACTGTGTTTAACTAGGGGACAGAGTTCTTAATCACCATCAGGTCAGGGTACTGTTATAACTAGGGGACAGAGTTCTTAATGACCATCAGGTCAGGGTACTGTGTTTAACTAGGGGACAGAGTTCTTAATCACCATCAGGTCAGGGTACTGTGTTTAACTAGGGGACAGAGTTCTTAATGACCATCAGGTCAGGGTACTGTGTTTAACTAGGGGACAGAGTTCTTAATCACCATCAGGTCAGGGTACTGTGTTTAACTAGGGGACAGAGTTCTTAATGACCATCAGGTCAGGGTACTGTGCTTCTTAACTAGGGGACAGAGTTCTAATCACCATCAGGTCAGGGTACTGTGTTTAATTCATAGGACAGAGTTCTTAATCACCATCAGGCTAGGGCATTTGCTATAACCAGGACAGCTCTTAATGACCATCAGGTCAGGGGTACTGTGTTTAACTAGGGGACAGAGTTCTTAAATCACCATCAGGTCAGGTACTGTGTTTGAACTAGGGACAGAGTTCTTAATCACCATCAGGTCAGGGTACTGTTTTAACTAGGGGACAGAGTTCTTAATCACCATCAGGTCAGGGTACTGTGTTTAACTAGGGGACAGAGTTCTTAACACCATCAGGTCAGGGTACTGTGTTTTAACTAGGGGACAGAGTTCTTAATCACCATCAGGTCAGGGTACTGTGTTTAACTAGGGACAGAGTTCTTAATGACCATCAGGTCAGGATACTGTTATAAATAGGGGACAGAGTTCCTAATCACCATCAGGTCAGGGTACTGTGTTTAACTAGGGACAGAGTTCTTAATCACCATCAGGTCAGGGTACTGTGTTTAACTACAGAGTTCTTAATGACCATCATATAGGGTACTGTGCTTTAACTAGGGGACAGAGTTCTTAATCACCATCAGGTCAGGGTACTGTTATAACTAGGGACAGAGTTCTTAATGACCATCAGGTCAGGTACTGTGTTTAATGACAGAGTTCTTAATCACCATCAGGTCAGGGTACTGTTATAACTAGGGACAGAGTTCTTAATGACCATCAGGTCAGGGTACTGTTATAACTAGGGGACAGAGTTCTAATGACCATCAGGTCAGAGTACTGTTATAAATAGGGGACAGAGTTCTTAATCACCCATCAGGTCAGGGTACTGTAGGGACAGAGTTCTTAATCACCATCAGGTCAGGTACTGACAGGGACAGAGTTCTTAATGACCCATCAGGTCAGGTACTGTTATAACTAGGGGACAGAGTTCTTAATGACCATCAGGTCAGGTACTGTTATAACTAGGGGACAGAGTTCTTAATCACCATCAGGTCAGGGGTACTGTTATAACTAGGGGACAGAGTTCTTAATGACCATCAGATCATGGTCCTGTGTTTAACTAGGGGACAGAGTTCTTAATGACCATCAGGTCAGGGTACTGTGTTTAACTAGGGGACAGAGTTCTTAATCACCATCAGGTCAGGGTACTGT
>NW_025761389.1:0-2742 GCF_021184085.1 Oncorhynchus gorbuscha
TGTATTCAAACCAACACTGTAGACATAGACATATTTGATTTGTATTCAACCAACACTCTTAGACATAGATGTTAGGTTATTTGATCTGTATTCAACCAACACTGTGGGCCTAGATGTTAGGTTATTTGATCTGTATTCAACCAACACTGTAGACATAGATGTTAGGTTATTTGATCTGTATTCAACCAACACTGTAGACATAGATGTTAGGTTATTTGATCTGTATTCAACCAACACTGTAGACATAGATGTTAGGTTATTTGATCTGTATTCAACCAACACTGTAGACATAGATGTTAGGTTATTTGATTCTGTATTCAACCAACACTGTAGACATAGATGTTAGGTTATTTGATCTGTATTCAACCAACACTGTAGACATAGATGTTAGGTTATTTGATCTGTATTCAACCAACACTGTAGACATAGATGTTAGGTTATTTGATCTGTATTCAACCAACACTGTAGACATAGATGTTAGGTTATTTGATCTGTATTCAACCAACACTGTAGACATAGATGTTAGGTTATTTGATCTGTATTCAACCAACACTGTAGACATAGATGTTAGGTTATTTGATCTGTATTCAACCAACACTGTAGACATAGATGTTAGGTTATTTGATCTGTATTCAACCAACACTGTAGACATAGATGTTAGGTTATTTGATCTGTATTCAACCAACACTGTAGACATAGATGTTAGGTTATTTGATCTGTATTCAACCAACACTGTAGACATAGATGTTAGGTTATTTGATCTGTATTCAACCAACACTGTAGACATAGATGTTAGGTTATTTGATCTGTATTCAACCAACACTGTAGACATAGATGTTAGGTTATTTGATTTGTATTCAACCAACACTGTAGACATAGATGTTAGGTTATTTGATCTGTATTCAACCAACACTGTAGACATAGATGTTAGGTTATTTGATCTGTATTCAACCAACACTGTAGACATAGATGTTAGGTTATTTGATCTGTATTCAACCAACACTGTAGACATAGATGTTAGGTTATTTGATCTGTATTCAACCAACACTGTAGACATAGATGTTAGGTTATTTGATCTGTATTCAACCAACACTGTAGACATAGATGTTAGGTTATTTGATCTGTATTCAACCAACACTGTAGACATAGATGTTAGGTTATTTGATTTGTATTCAACCAACACTGTAGACATAGATGTTAGGTTATTTGATCTGTATTCAACCAACACTGTAGACATAGATGTTAGGTTATTTGATCTGTATTCAACCAACACTGTAGACATAGATGTTAGGTTATTTGATCTGTATTCAACCAACACTGTAGACATAGATGTTAGGTTATTTGATTTGTATTCAACCAACACTGTAGACATAGATGTTAGGTTATTTGATCTGTATTCAACCAACACTGTAGACATAGATGTTAGGTTATTTGATCTGTATTCAACCAACACTGTAGACATAGATGTTAGGTTATTTGATCTGTATTCAACCAACACTGTAGACATAGATGTTAGGTTATTTGATCTGTATTCAACCAACACTGTAGACATAGATGTTAGGTTATTTGATCTGTATTCAACCAACACTGTAGACATAGATGTTAGGTTATTTGATCTGTATTCAACCAACACTGTAGACATAGATGTTAGGTTATTTGATTTGTATTCAACCAACACTGTAGACATAGATGTTAGGTTATTTGATCTGTATTCAACCAACACTGTAGACATAGATGTTAGGTTATTTGATCTGTATTCAACCAACACTGTAGACATAGATGTTAGGTTATTTGATCTGTATTCAACCAACACTGTAGACATAGATGTTAGGTTATTTGATCTGTATTCAACCAACACTGTAGACATAGATGTTAGGTTATTTGATCTGTATTCAACCAACACTGTAGACATAGATGTTAGGTTATTTGATCTGTATTCAACCAACACTGTAGACATAGATGTTAGGTTATTTGATCTGTATTCAACCAACACTGTAGACATAGATGTTAGGTTATTTGATCTGTATTCAACCAACACTGTAGACATAGATGTTAGGTTATTTGATTTGTATTCAACCAACACTGTAGACATAGATGTTAGGTTATTTGATCTGTATTCAACCAACACTGTAGACATAGATGTTAGGTTATTTGATCTGTATTCAACCAACACTGTAGACATAGATGTTAGGTTATTTGATCTGTATTCAACCAACACTGTAGACATAGATGTTAGGTTATTTGATCTGTATTCAGCCAACACTGTAGACATAGATGTTAGGTTATTTGATCTGTATTCAACCAACACTGTAGACATAGATGTTAGGTTATTTGATCTGTATTCAACCAACACTGTAGACATAGATGTTAGGTTATTTGATCTGTATTCAACCAACACTGTAGACATAGATGTTAGGTTATTTGATTTGTATTCAACCAACACTGTAGACATAGATGTTAGGTTATTTGATCTGTATTCAACCAACACTGTAGACATAGATGTTAGGTTATTTGATCTGTATTCAACCAACACTGTAGACATAGATGTTAGGTTATTTGATCTGTATTCAACCAACACTGTAGACATAGATGTTAGGTTATTTGATCTGTATTCAACAACACTGTAGATATAGATGTTAGGTTACTTGATCTGTATTCAACCAACACTGTAGACATAGATGTTGGAGTTATTTGATCTGTATTCAGCCAACACTGTACGAACATAGATGTTAGGTTATTTGA
>NW_025761390.1:0-2740 GCF_021184085.1 Oncorhynchus gorbuscha
AGCAACCACCTCTACCACGTAGCAACCACCTCTTACCAGCAGCAACCACCTCTACCACTAGTAACCACCTCTACCACAGTAACCACCTTTACCACAGTAACCACTCTACCAGTAGTAACCACCTCTTACCACGCAGTAACCACTTCTACCACGTAGTAACCACCCTCTACCACGTAGTAACCACCTCTACCACGTAGTAACCACCTCTTACCACGTAGTAACCACCTCTACCACGTAGTAACCACCTCTTACCACGTAGTAATCCACCTCTACCACGTAGTAACCACTTCTACCACGTAGTAACCACCTCTACCACGTAGTAACCACCTCTTACCACAGTAACCACCTCTTACCACAGTAACCACCTCTTACCACAGTAACCACCTCTACCACAGTAACCACCTCTACCATAGTAACCACCTCTACCACAGTAACCACCTCTACCATAGTAACCACCTCTACCATAGTAACCACCTCTACCATAGTAACCACTACCTGAAACCACCTCTACTGTAGTAACCTGAAGGAAAACAGAATTTTAACAGGTAACAGAAACTGTAAAACGGACAAAACTCACCTTCATGAAACCAGCGATGATCAGGATCCACAGGCAGGAGAACAGTCTGGAACACAGTGAAGATTCAGATTCTGTTCAACCAGCAGGTACCCTAATACACTCTGGCTGTAGTTGACAACCATACAGTTGTGGGTGAAGCTTTATCAAGGAGGGGTGTTAGTGGCTCCTGTGGACGTTGTCATCAAGACAGCACTAACAAACCTGAGACCATGCTTAGTGTTTAGAAATAACCTCTGAAAACACATAGGTAATATATCTGTAACAGCTATAATAAATAGGTAATATATCTGTAACAGTGTAACAGCTATAATAAATAGGTAATATATCTGTAACAGCTATAATAAATAGGTAATATATCTGTAACAGCTATAATAAATAGGTAATATATCTGTAACAGCTATAATAAATAGGTAATATATCTGTAACAGCTATAATAAATAGGTAATATATCTGTAGCAGCTATAATAAATAGGTAATATATCTGTAGCAGCTATAATAAATAGGTAATATATCTGTAACAGTGTAACAGCTATAATAAATAGGTAATATATCTGTAACAGCTATAATAAATAGGTAATATATCTGTAACAGCTATAATAAATAGGTAATATATCTGTAACAGCTATAATAAATAGGTAATATATCTGTAACAGCTATAATAAATAGGTAATATATCTGTAACAGCTATAATAAATAGGTAATATATCTGTAACAGTGTAACAGCTATAATAAATAGGTAATATATCTGTAACAGCTATAATAAATAGGTAATATATCTGTAACAGCTATAATAAATAGGTAATATATCTGTAACAGCTATAATAAATAGGTAATATATCTGTAACAGCTATAATAAATAGGTAATATATCTGTAACAGCTATAATAAATAGGTAATATATCTGTAACAGCTATAATAAATAGGTAATATATCTGTAACAGCTATAATAAATAGGTAATATATCTGTAACAGTGTAACAGCTATAATAAATAGGTAATATATCTGTAACAGTGTAACAGCTATAATAAATAGGTAATATATCTGTAACAGTGTAACAGCTATAATAAATAGGTAATATATCTGTAACAGTGTAGCAGCTATAATAAATAGGTAATATATCTGTAACAGCTATAATAAATAGGTAATATATCTGTAACAGCTATAATAAATAGGTAATATATCTGTAACAGCTATAATAAATAGGTAATATATCTGTAACAGTGTAACAGCTATAATAAATAGGTAATATATCTGTAACAGTGTAACAGCTATAATAAATAGGTAATATATCTGTAACAAGCTATAATAAATAGGTAATATATCTGTAACAGCTATAATAAATAGGTAATATATCTGTAACAGCTATAATAAATAGGTAATATATCTGTAACAGCTATAATAAATAGGTAATATATCTGTAACAGCTATAATAAATAGGTAATATATCTGTAACAGCTATAATAAATAGGTAATATATCTGTAACAGCTATAATAAATAGGTAATATATCTGCTAACAGCTATAATAAATAGGTAATATATCTGTAACAGCGTACTAATAAATAGGTAATATATCTGTAACAGTGTAACAGCTATAATAAATAGGTAATATATCTGTAACAGTGTAACAGCTATAATAAATAGGTAATATATCTGTAACAGTGTAGCAGCTATAATAAATAGAGTAATATATCTGTAGCAGCTATAATAAATAGATTAATATATCTGTAACAGCTATAATAAATGAAGGTAATATATCTGTAGCAGCTATAATAAAAATAGGTAATATATCTGCTAACAGCTATAATAATATAGGTAATATCTATCTGCTAACACGACCCTATAATAAATAAGATAATATATCTGTAACAGCTATAATAAATAGGTAATATATCTGTAACAGCTATAATAAATAGAGTAATATAACTGTAACAGCTATAATAAATAGGTAATATATCTGTAACAGCTATAATAAACAGGTAATATATCCGTGATAACAGCCATAATAAATAGGCAATACTAAACAGCCATAATAAATAGGCAATCCATCCGAAACAGTGTAACAGCTATAATAAATAGGTAATCTATCTGTAACAGCTATAATAAATAGTAATCTATCTGTAACAGTGTAACAGCTATAATAAATAGGTAATCTATCTGTAACAG
>NW_025761391.1:0-2740 GCF_021184085.1 Oncorhynchus gorbuscha
AGCAGCGCAGCAGCAGTGGCGGCAGCATCTAGTAACAGCAGGCAGCAGCAGCAGCAGCACCTAGCAGCAGCAGCTAGCAGCAGTCGGCAGCAGCAGCAACTGCGGCAGGCAGCAGGCAGCAGCATGTCGTTGCTAAGTGGCGCGGCAGGCGGCTGCAGCAGCAGACAGCAGCTGCGGCAGTGGCAGCAGCAGCAGATCGAACATGCAAGCACGCAGCAGCAGACTGCACTGCAGCGGCAGGCAGCAGCAGGCCCAGCAGCAGGCAGGCAGCAACAGTACTCGCACCAGCGGCAGTGCAGCGGCAGTACAGCAGTAGCTGGCTGCAGCGTAGCAGCAGCATAGCAGATCTAGCAGCAAAGGCAGCGGTGCAGCAAGTAACAGCAGCAGCAGCGCAGCGCAGCAGCGCAGGCAGTAGCAGCAGCAGCACTCAGCAGCAGCGGCAGCAATCTGCAGCAGCAACGGTACAGCACCAGCAGCTTAGCAGCAGCAAGCAGTCAGCAGCAACAGAGGGCAGCAGCGATACCAGCAGCAGCAGCAGCAGCAGCAGCAGCAGCAGTAGCAGCAGCAGCAGCAGCAGCAGCAGCAGCAGCAGCAGCAGCACAGCAGCAGCAGCAGTTGTTAGCAGCTGCAGCAGCAGCAGCAGCAGCAGCAACAGCATGGCAGTGAGCAGCAGAACAGCAGCAGCAGCAGCAGCAGCAGCAGCATAGCAGCAGCAGCGGCAGTAGCAGCAGCAGTAGCAGCAGCAGCAGCAGCAGCAGCAAGCAGCAGCAGCAGCAGCAGCAGCAGCAGCAGCAGCAGCAACGGCAGCAGCAGCACGGCAGTACAGCGCAGCAGCGGCAGCAGCAGCAGCGGCAGCAGCAGCAGCAGCAGCAGCAGCAGCAGCAGCAGCAGCAGCAGCAGCAGCAGCAGCAGCAGCAGCAGCAGCAGCAACAGCAGCAGTAGCAGCAGTGTCCGGCAGCAGCAGCAGCAGCAGCATAGCAGCAGCAGCACCAGCAGCAGCAGCAGCAGCAGCAGCAGAAAGCCACGGCAGCAGCAGCAGCAGCAGCACAGCCATGTTGCCACAGCAGCAGCAGCAACAGCGCAGCAAGCAGCAGCAGCAGCACAGCACAGCAGCAGCAGCAGCAGCAGCAGCAGCAGCAGCAGCAGCAGCAGCAGCAGCAGCAGCAGCAGCAGAGCCACGGCAGCAGCAGCCAGCAGCAGAAACAGCACAGTCACGGCAGCAGCAGCAGCAGCAGCAGCAGCAGCAGCAGCAGCAGCAGCAGCAGCAGCAGCAGCAGCAGCAGCAGCAGCAGCAGCAGCAGCAGCAGCAGCAACAGCAGCAGCAGAAACAGCAACACGGCAGTGCAGCAGCGGCAGCAGCAGCAGCAGCAGCAGCAGCACACGGCAGCAGCAGCAGCAGAAACAGTACAGAGCAGCAGCAGCAGCAGCAAAACGCAGCAGCAACACGGCAGCAGCGGCAGCAGCAGCATCAGCCCGGCAGCAGCAGTGCAGCAGCAGCAGCACAGAACAAATCACAGCACAGCAGCAGCAATAGCAGAAACAGCAACACTGCAGCGTGCAGCAGCAGCAACACAGAACAAATCACAGCACAGCAGCGGCAGCAGCAGAAACAGCAACACCAGGCAGTAGCAGCAACAGCGAACGAAAGCACACCGCAAAGACCTATAGCATTAGCAGAAACAGCAACACCGCAGCAGCAGCAGCAGCAGCAATAGTCACAGAACAAACACAGCATGCCATGGCAGCAGCAGAAAACAGCACAAACACAGTAGCAGCAGCAGCAGCAGCAGTCCGCAGCACAACGAGTAATCGCAGCAGCAATTAGCAGAAAACAGCACTGAAACAAGAGTAACAGTCACAGAACAAATCGCAGCATGGCAGCAGCACTAGCAAATCAGCAACAAATCACAGTGCAGCAGCAGCAGCAGCAACGAGCAGCAGCAGCAGCAGCAGCAGCAGCTGCTAAGTGTTGGCAGCGGCAGCAGTCAGCAGCACCGTAGCAGCAGCAGCAGGCAGGCAGGCAGCAGCAGCAGCAGCAGTAGCGGCAGCTAGCTAGCAGCAGCAGGTGCAGTGGCAGCAGCAGCAGCAGTGGCAGCGGCAGCAGCAGCATAAGGCAGCAGCAGCAGCAGCGAGTGCAGCAGCAGCAGCAGCAGCAGCAGCAGCGGCAGCAGCAGCACGCAGCGGCAAGCAGCAGCAGCAGCAGCAGTCAGCAGCAGCAGCAGTGTCGCGGCAGCAGCAGCAGCAGCGTCAGCAGCAGGAGCAGATCAGCAGCAGTCAGCAGCAGCGTGGGTACCAGCGGGCAGCACGCATCAGCTGCAGCTGGCAGCAGCAGCAGCAGCAGTAGCATGAGCAGCACGCAGCAGCAAAGCAGCAGTCAGCAGCAGCAGGATCAGCAGCTTTAGCAGCAATCAGCAGCAGCAGCAATCAGGCAGCAGCAGCACGCAGGCAAAGGCAGCAGCAGTGGCAGCAGTGGCAGCTGCAGCAGCAGCAGCAGCAGCGGCGGCAGCAGCAGCAGCAGCAGTGCAGCAGCAGCAGCACGCAGCAGTGGCAGTAGTCAGCAGCACGCAGCAGCAGCAGCAGGCAGCAGCAGCAGCAGTGTCAGAGTAGCATCAGTAGCAGCAGCATCAGTAGTACTCAGCAGCATCAGCAGCAGCAGTAGTGTCAGCAGTAGCAGTATCAGTAGTAGTAGCATCAGCAGTATCAGTAGCAGCAGTATCAGTAGTAGCAGTAAGTGTCAGTG
>NW_025761392.1:0-2739 GCF_021184085.1 Oncorhynchus gorbuscha
CACAAGTTAGGAATATACCTGTACCTAATCACAAGTTAGGAATATACCTGTACCTAATCACAAGTTAGGAATATACCTGTACCTAATCACAAGTTAGGAGAATACCTGGACCTAATCACAAGTTAGGAATATACCTGGACCTAATCACAAGTTAGGAATATACCTGTACCTAAACACAAGTTAGGAATATACCTGTACCTAATCACAAGTTAGGAATATACCTGTACCTAATCACAAGTTAGGAATATACCTGTACCTAATCACAATAGTTAGGAGAATACCTGTACCTAATCACAATAGTTAGGAGAATACCTGTACCTAGTCACAATAGTTAGGAGAATACCTGTACCTAATCACAAGTTAGGAATATACCTGTACCTAATCACAAGTTAGGAATATACCTGTACCTAATCACAAGTTAGGAGAATACCTGGACCTAATCACAAGTTAGGAGAATACCTGGACCTAATCACAAGTTAGGAATATACCTGTACCTAATCACAAGTTAGGAATATACCTGTACCTAATCACAAGTTAGGAATATACCTGTACCTAATCACAAGTTAGGAATATACCTGTACCTAATCACAAGTTAGGAATATACCTGTACCTAATCACAAGTTAGGAATATACCTGTACCTAATCACAAGTTAGGAGAATACCTGTACCTAATCACAAGTTAGGAATATACCTGTACCTAATCACAAGTTAGGAGAATACCTGTACCTAATCACAAGTTAGGAATATACCTGTACCTAATCACAAGTTAGGAATATACCTGTACCTAATCACAAGTTAGGAATATACCTGTACCTAATCACAAGTTAGGAATATACCTGTACCTAATCACAATAGTTAGGAGAATACCTGTACCTAATCACAATAGTTAGGAGAATACCTGTACCTAATCACAAGTTAGGAGAATACCTGTACCTAATCACAAGTTAGGAATATACCTGTACCTAATCACAAGTTAGGAATATACCTGTACCTAATCACAAGTTAGGAATATACCTGTACCTAATCACAAGTTAGGAATATACCTGTACCTAATCACAAGTTAAAGGAATATACCTGTACCTAATCACAAGTTAGGAATATACCTGTACCTAATCACAAGTTAGGAATATACCTGTACCTAATCACAAGTTAGGAATATACCTGTACCTAATCTGATTGGGAGAATACCTGGACCTAATCACAAGTTAGAATATACCTGGACCTAATCACAAGTTAGGAATATACCTGTACCTAAACACAAGTTAGGAATATACCTGTACCTAATCACAAGTTAGGAATATACCCGTACCTAATCACAAGTTGAATATACCTGTACCTAATCCCAATAGTTAGGAGAATACCTGTACCTAATCACAATAGTTAGAGAATACCTGTACCTAATTCACAATAGTTAGAATACCTGTACCTAATCACAAGTTAGGAATATACCTGTACCCTAATCACAAGTTAGGAATATACCTGTACCTAATCACAAGTTAAGTTCTTTCTTACCTAATCACAAGTTAGGAAACCATGGACCCTAATCACAAGTTAGGAATATACCTGGACCTAATCACAAGTTAGGAGCATACTGTACCTAAACACAAGTTAGGAATAGCACCTGTACCTAATCACAAGTTAGGAATATACCTGTACTAATCACAAGTTAGGAATAATACCTGTACCTAATCACAATAGTTGAAGTACCTGTACCTAATCTGCAATAGTTAGGAGAATACCTGTACCCTAGTCACAATAGTTAGGAGAATACCTGTACCTAATCACGGTTAGGAATATACCTGTACCTAATCACAGGACAGGAATATATACCTGTACCTAATCACAAGTTAGGAGAATACCTGGACCTAATCACAAGTTAGGAATATGCCTGTACCTAATCACAAGTTAGGAATATACCTGTACCTAATCACAAGTTGAATATGCCTACCCTAATAATCACAAGTTAGGAATATACCTGTACCTAATCACAAGTTAGGAATATACCTGTACCTAATCACAAGTTAGGAGAATACCTGGTACCTAATCACAAGTTAGGAATATACCTGTACCTAATCTGAAGTTAGGAATATACCTGTACCTAATCACAAGTTAGGAGAATACCTGTACCTAATCACAAGTTAGGAATATACCTGTACCTAATCACAAGTTAGAATACCTGTACCTAATCACAAGTTAGGAATATACCTGTACCTAATCACAAGTTAGGAATATACCTTACCTAATCACAAGTTAGGAATATACCTGTACCTAATCACAAGTTAGGAATATACCTGTACCTAATCACAAATTAGGAACCATACACCAATACTAATCACAAGTTAGGGAGAATACCCCTTAATACCCTGTCACAAGTTAGAGACCATACCTGTACCTAATCTCAAATTAGGAGAATACCTGTACCACAATCTGATTAGAATAACTACCTGTACCTAATCACAAGTTAGGAGAATACCTGTACCTAATCACAAGTTAGGAATATACCTGTACCTAATCACAAGTTAGGAATATACCTGTACCTAATCACAAGTTAGAATATACCTGTACCTAATCACAAGTTAGGAATATACCTGTACCTAATCACAAGTTAGGAATATACCTGTACCTAATCACAAGTTAGGAATATACCTGTACCTAATCACAAGTTAGGAATATACCTGTACCTAATCACAAGTTAGGAATATACCTGTACCTAATCACAAGTTAGGAATATACCTGAAT
>NW_025761393.1:0-2738 GCF_021184085.1 Oncorhynchus gorbuscha
TTAATTTTTAATTTTAATTTTAATTTTAATTTTAATTTTAATTTTAATTTTAATTTTAATTTTAATTTTAATTTTAATTTTAATTTTAATTTTAATTTTTTAATTTTATTTTAATTTTTAATTTTTTAATTTTAATTATTTAATTTAATTTTAATTTTAATTTTAATTTTAATTTTAATTTTAATTTTAATTTTAATTTTAATTTTAATTTTAATTTTAATTTTAATTTTTTTTATTTTAATTTTAATTTTTTTAATTTTTTAATTTTATTTAATTTTAATTTTAATTTTAATTTTAATTTTAATTTTAATTTTAATTTTATTTAATTTTAATTTTATTTAATTTTAATTTTAATTTTTTAATTTTAATTTTAATTCTAATTTAATTTTTAACCCCAACCCTAACCCTAACCCTAACCCTAACCCTAACCCTAACCCTAACCCTAACCCTAACCCTAACCCTATTTAACCCTAACCCTAATTTAACCTATAACCCTAACCCTAACCCTAACCCTAACCCTAACCCTAACCCTAACCCTAATTTAATTTTAACCCTAACCCTAACCCTAACCCTAACCCTAACCCTAACCCTAACCCTAACCCTAACCCTAACCCTAACCCTAACCCTAACCCTAACCCTAACCCTAACCCTAACCCTAACCCTAACCCTAACCCTAACCCTAACCTAACCCTAACCCTAACCCTAACCCTAACCCTAACCCTAACCCTAACCCTAACCCTAACCCTAACCCTAACCCTAACCCTAACCCTTAACCCTAACCCTAACCCAACCCTAACCCCTAACCCTAACCCTAACCCTAACCCTAACCCTAACCCTAACCCTAACCCTAACCCTAACCCTAACCCTAACCCTAACCCTAACCCTACCCTAACCCTAACCCCTAACCCCTACTCCTAACCCTAACCCTAACCCTAACCCCTACTCCTAACCCCTAACCCCTAACCCCTACTCTAACCCCTAACCCCTAACCCTACTCTAACCCTAACCCTAACCCCTACTCTAACCTAACCCCTACTCTAACCCCCTAACCCTAACCCCCAACCTACTTAACCCTAACCCCCTAACCCCTAACCCCTACTCTAACCCTAAACCCCTTCTCCTAACCCCTAACCCCTAACCCCTAACCCCTAACCCCTAACCCTAACCTAACCCCTAACCCCTAACCCCTAACCCTAACCCCTACTCCTGCCTATTCTAAAATGGATTAAATAAATACAAATCAATCTACACATAATGACAAAGCAAATGTATCTTGAGACCCGACATTGAGTTCAGCTGCATCCCGTTTCCATTGATCATCCTTGAGATGTTTCTACAACTTGATTGAAGTCCACCTGTGGTAAATTGAATTGATTGGTCGTGATTTGGAAAGGCACACACCAGTCTATATCAGGTCCCACAGTTGACAGTGCATATCAGAGCAAAAACCAAGACAAAGCCAGACGACGCTGTGCCAATTCTGCCCCTATGGGACTCCCAATCACAGCCAGACGTGATGTCGCCTGAATTCGAACCAGGTACTGCAATGTCCCCTCTTGCACTGAGATGCATTGTCTTAGACCACTGCGCCACTCAGGATGAGTGACTCCAACGTGAACCTGAACGTCTCTGGAGAGCAGCTGTGTGGTGGCGCTTATCCAACCTGACAGAGCTTGAGAGGATCTGCAGGAGAATGGGAAGCTCCCCAGCTACAGAGTCTTCAAGCTTGTAACCTCATACCCAAGATGACTAGAGGCTGTAATCGCTGCCAAGAGTGCTTCAACAAAATACTGAGTTACGGGACTGAATGCTATGTAAATGTGATGTTTCAGTTTTTCGTTTTAGTATATACACACACAGTGGTGATGTCAAATCTACACACAATACCCCGTGGAAAAGGCATCACAATACCCGAAATGACATCACAATACCCCGTAGTGACATCACAATACCCGTAATGACATCACAATACCCCGTAATGACATCACAAATCCCGTAATGACATCACAATACCCGTAATGACATCAATACCCAATAATGACATCCACAATACCCGTAATGACATCACAATACCCCGTAATGACATCACAATACCCCGTAGTGACATCACAACACCCCGTAATGACATCACAATACCCCGTAATGACATCACAATACCCCGTAGTGACATCACAATACCCCGTAATGACATCACAATACCCCGTAATGACATCACAACACCCCATAATGACATCACAATACCCCATAATGACATCACAACACCCCGTAATGACAACACAATATCCCGTAATGACATCACAATACCCCGTAGTGACATCACAATACCCCGTAGTGACATCACAATACCCCGTAGTGACATCACAATACCCCGTAGTGACATCACAATACCCCGTAATGACATCACAAAACCTCGTAATGATGACAAAGCAAAAACTGTTTTCTCAAATTTTTTGCAAAAAAAAAATGTCAAATAACAGTTTTTGTCATTACGGGGTATTGTGTGTAGATTGATGAGGATTTAATCTATTTTAGAATAACGTAACAACATGTGGGAAAACAAGCAGGATCTGAATCTTGTACAACTGACTAGGTATCCCACTTTCCCCTTTCCTTTCATAGGATTCATTTGCCTGACATACAGCATAGATGTACTGTCTCTCTCTCTCTCTGCCCTGTCTCTCTCTGTCTCTCTCTCTGTCTCTCTCTGTCTTGTCTTCTGTCTCTGTACTGCTGTCTCT
>NW_025761394.1:0-2738 GCF_021184085.1 Oncorhynchus gorbuscha
AGAAAGAGGAAAGAACCTAATAAGACCAGCAGAGGGAAACGAATAGAAGGGAAGCACAGAGACAAGACATGATAACCAATGACAAAACATGACACTTCTTCCCAAAATAATAAAGCGGACCAAACTGGATTTATTAGAGACAGATACTCTTCTGATAACATTCGCCGTCTTTTTGATATTATTGATCAAGTAAACTCACAGAAGACCCCTGTCCTGCTGGCTTCACTGGATGCTGAGAAGGTGTTTGACAGGATGGAGTGGAGCTTTCTGTTTTCAGTCTTAGAAAAGTTCAATATGGGCCCAAATTTTATTAAATGGATCAAATCACTATACTCCCATCCAAATGCCATGGTGACTACTAATGGACTGAACTCTGACAGATTCCCTCTGGAACGGGGCACAAGACAAGGGTGCTCGCTGTCCCCGCTGCTCTACTTGTTGGGGCGGAGCCTGGCAGAGCTGATAAGGAGCAATCCAAGTATTATGGGTGTTTCTGCCGGCGGCCTGCAGCACAAGATTTCACTTTACGCGGATGATGTCTTGCTCTACATATCCAACCCTGAGAAGTCCCTCCCTCTCATTTTAGACTTTTCAGGTTATAAGATCAATTTGAACAAATCCACTATCTGCCCTCTCATTATTACACTCACCAGCTCTATGAAGACACTTTTGTCCTTTCCAATGGAAAACACAGGGGTTTCAATACCTCGGGATCTTCATAACACCAGATCTGAATAGCCTTTTTAAGGAAAATTATCTTCCACTCCTGGACCGAATCAAGAACGATCTCCAAACCTGGATCTCCCTCCCATTTAGCTTAGTAGGAAGAATTAATGTAATCCGTATGAACGTCCTCCCTAGACTGAACTACTTATTTTCAGATGCTCCCATGCTATCTCCCAGTTCCCTTCTTCAAAACCGCTGACCAAAGCATCACCAAATTTATATGGGGCAATAAGAAACCTAGGATCAAGTTTTCCACTCTATCGAAACCTGAATCTAAGGGTGGTCTTGCCCTTCCCTCCCTTCAATTGTACTACTGGTCTGCCCAAATCCGCAACATGCTAACATAGATCACAAACAGACAAGAGTCAACGTGGATTCAGATAGAAGCCCAATCCTGTGGTTCATTGCCTTTAAGCTCAATTATATTCATTAATAACTTTAGTGAAGTGGGCAACATAGCCAAAACCTTTGTGATTTACAGCACCCTACTAGCGTGGAGGGACTGTAAGAAATACCTGGGCATTTCCTCCCAAATATGTTCTCACTCGCCTATAGCAGGCAACCCAGACTTGCCAAAAGCCCTGAGGGATGCCAACTTTAATCTTTGGCATACTCTAGGAATCAGGACCTTTTCAGACCTATTTCATCAGAAAACCACTACACTGAAATCCTTTCAAGAGCTCTGCAGTGAATTTGATGTGCCAAGATCCCATTTTTTAAAAATATCTTCAAATTAGACATGTAATTTCCTCATTTACCTCCAAGAGGAGGTTTAGAACTCAGTTGAACTCAGTCGTGCTTCTACACCTGCATTGCTTGCTGTTTGGGGTTTTAGGCTGGGTTTCTGTACAGCACTTTGAGATATCAGCTGATGTACGAAGGGCTATATAAATAAAATTTGATTGATTGAGTTGAATGAAGTTGAAACCCTTCTTGTCACAGCACAATCCATTAAAGGCAAAATATCTTACATCTATAGACTCCTTTCTGAGAAAGGAAGCTCCTCCTTACTCATTGGAAAATAATCTGGGAAAAGGACCTTGGTCTGACTATCAGTGATGAGTTATGGGCGGAGGTTTGCGACAGGGTATACTGCTCCTCTACCAGTGTAAAAATGAAAGAATCTAATTACAAATTTTTGTACAAATTTTATTATACTCCTTTGAGACTCCATGGAATGAAAACAGATATGTCTCCTAACTGTACCTCTGAAAGTGGAACCTATATGCATGTATTTTGGAGCTGTAGGGAGATTGCCAGATTCTGGCAATCTGTACATACTGCTGCACAGAAAATACTAGAGCTACAGTTTGATATGACCCCGTGTATCTATCTTCTTAATGCCCAGCAGGACTTTGTTCTTGATCCTGACAGAGAAAATTTGCTTATGACTATTACATACTTTGCTAAGAAATGTATTCTTCTATTGTGGGCCTCTAATACCCCCCCTACATTTAAAATGTGGATTGACCAGATTGTTGACTTTCTTCCTCTTGAAAAGCTCACTTATGACCTCCACAAGAGACAGCCCAAGTTTGATAGACTCTGGTCTCCACTATTCAACTATATTTCAAACTGGACAGAGTGAACGGGGTGACTAGGGAAATGCGCAGATACATGTTGTGTAAGGTACTGTGAAACCTAAAAACAAATTATTGCCCGTCGTCTCAGCGAATGCTTGAAATAGCTGATAAGAACCTTGATAGTGCTGCTGCAAATGTTATATGTTTTTGTGTTTTTGTGTGTTTTTATTTTAATTTAGTTTTTGAGTACGTGTGCGTGTGTGTGTGTGTGTATGTATGTGTTTATGTATGTACGTATGTATATATGTTGTTATATATATATATGCACCAAGGAAAACAAATAGATTAAGAAAAATAAATGCTTTTATTTGTGTTATGCAGGTGAGTGAGGACCCAAAAGCGACTTAACAGAAACTGAGTTTATTAAAGTCCAAACAGAGATAACATAATCCTCAATCCTTTACAGGAAATGTCCAAACAGGGAAAACA
>NW_025761395.1:0-2738 GCF_021184085.1 Oncorhynchus gorbuscha
TTTTAAATTTATTTCACCTTTATTTAACCAGGTAGGCAAGTTGAGAACACCTTTATTTAACCAGGTAGGCAAGTTGAGAACAATTTCTCATTTACAATTGCGACCTGGCCAAGATAAAGCAAAGCAGTTCAACACATACAACAACACAGAGTTACACATGGAGTAAAACAAACATACAGTCAATAATACAGTATAAACAAGTCTATATACAATGTGAGCAAATGAGGTGAGATAAGGGAGGTAAATACAATGAATAGGTCATGGTGGCGAAGTAAATAAAATATAGCAATTAAAACACTGGAATGGTAGATTTGCAGTGGAAGAATGTGCAAGATAGAGATAGAAATAATGGGGTGTAAAGGAGCAAAATAAATAAATAAATACAGTAGGGGGAGAGGTAGTTGTTTGGACTAAATTATAGATGGGCTATGTACAGAGCAGTGAGCTGCTCTGCCAGCTGGTGCTTAAAGCTAGTGAGGGAGATAAGATATTACATGTCGTAATAGTGGTAACTATTCCAACCTTAAGATGTGCATAGGCTCTTGAGGAACTCATACACCCCTGTTAGCCTGGTGAAGCAATAACACCATCAGTGTTCAACCTTAACACATGATGACAATACAACAGAATGTATGAACAGGAATGACATTTACTCTAAAAGGTACCCCCCCCCCCAAAAAAAACAACAACCTTAAAGCCACGCCACTACTAAGTGTGTCTTAGTCGAGGTGTGGAAATAAGTCCCATGCATGTCAAATATAAGTATTTTAAACTCTTGCACTCTTCGGCAGTCCCCAACCATTTGAAGAAGACATTTTGGTTCCAGGTAGGACACTTTTGGTTCCAGGTTGAACCCTTGCCACAGAGAGTTCTACATGGATCCCAAAATAGTTCTACCTAGAACTAAAAAGGGTTCTATTTGGAACCGAAAAGGGTTCTCCTATGGGGACAGCCCTGTAGAAACCTTTTAGGAAACATTCTTTCTAGCTAAGAGTGTACAAGTGTAGGAAAGTTCCAAGATAAGCAGTTAAACAGGTGTTTGGTATCCTGTTCTGAAGCCTGTGGCTCTGAAGCCTGTGGCTCTGAAGCCTGTGACTCTGAAGCCTCCAGGCAGGGAGTGAATGTCATGTGAAGTGACTGGTGTTGCTCTGTCATCACCTCTCAAGATTTTTCTTTTTTTGCACTAATAATAATCAACAGGCAATAGTCCATATTCTCCATTGTGAGAGGTCATGTTATGGGAGATATAAAAGCTCTTTACATCTTTGTTTATACAGTCTTACAGTTTTTTGTTTTTTAAAATATAAGCTTTATTTAACAGGGCAAGTCAGTTAAGAACAAATTCTTAGATACAATGACAGCCTGCCCCCGCTAAAACCCGGACGACGCTGGGCCACGTCTGCACCGCCCGATGGGACTCCTAATCACAGCCGGTTGTGATACAGCCTGGAATTAAACCAGGTCTGTAGTGACGCTTCTAACACTGAGATGCAGTGACTTAGATTGCTGCGCCACTTGGGCAGAACTTCATGGAGACGTTTCTCGGAAAATATAGAGGAAGACTCAAAATAATGCTTCACTGGATCTGTAAAAATTCATTAACCCACAGAAGCGGTTGACAATGAACTAAATCCTATGGAAACATAAGCAGTAAAACAATTATACTGTTGCTGTTCTGAAGAATGTGTCTGATGCCTGTGGCTCCTTCCAGCCGCCTGGCGATGCGTGCTTTGTGAAAATGACCGCTATTACTCCATCATCATCATCTCTGAAGATAGTCTATAAGTGAGGACCTCATTCATCACCTGGCGTGTGTGGAGCAGGAGCTATGGATGCCCTGGCGACATTGGGTTCGTGCAACTTAATAAAGATCTCTATGCTCCCCTATGACAATGATGAATGACCCGCTGCAGCAAAACACATGACGTGAGCAGCCAGCGGACGGATGGGAGAACAGACTGGCTAGTTACTAGATTCAGGCCAGGGGACGGATGGGAGAACAGACTGGCTAGTTACTAGATTCAGGCCAGTGGACGGATGGGAGAACAGACTGGCTAGTTACTAGATTCAGGCCAGTGGACGGATGGGAGAACAGACTGGCTAGTTACTAGATTCAGGCTAGTGGGCGGATGGGAGAACAGACTGGCTAGTTACTAGATTCAGGCCAGTAGGCAGATGGGAGAACAGACTGGCTAGTTACAAGATTCAGGCCAGGGGGCGGATGGGAGAACAGACTGGCTAGTTACTAGATTCAGGCCAGGGGGTGGATGGCAGAACAGACTGGCTAGTTACTAGATTCAGGCCAGGGGGCGGATGGGAGAACAGACTGGCTAGTTACTAGATTCAGGCCAGGGGTTGGATGGGAGAACAGACTGGCTAGTTACTAGATTCAGGCCAGGGGTGGATGGGAGAACAGACTGGCTAGTTACTAGATGTAGGCCAGTTCAAAGGGGTTAATCTGAAATGGCACACTAATCTATATATAGGAGATTACTTGGAACATGAGCCCTATGAATAGAGTTTCATTTGGGATCTGGTCAATGTGAGTAGTAACAGTTAATGCTAGGTCAATGTGGCTAGTAACAGTTAATGCTAGCTACAGGAATGCATGGGATGGGGCCATGGCCAATGCTTCAGGATATTGGGTTCCCTGCATACAAGGGAGAATATGTTGATATAATTCACCCAAAAATTATTTGTTTAAGCGTAAAAGACAGTGTGATATGTGAAATGATCAA
>NW_025761396.1:0-2737 GCF_021184085.1 Oncorhynchus gorbuscha
ACAGAGAGAGAGGGAGAGAGAGAGACAGAGAGAGGGAGAGAGAGAGAGAGACAGAGAGGGAGAGAGAGAGAGAGGGAGAGAGAGAGAGAGACAGAGAGAGACAGAGAGAGGGAGAGAGAGAGAGAGAGAGAGAGAGAGGGAGAGAGAGAGAGAGAGACAGAGAGGGAGAGAGAGAGAGAGAGATGTGCAAAGGCCAATGGTGGATTCTGATATAATTGCCTATTGTTTATTAATAATGTCTTGCAGAAAGATTCTGTGTACAAACTGAGAGACTCCATCAGACTGTATGTGTAGGATAGGAGCAACACTACTTGCTGACGTGCTCAGGACACGCAGGTTGAAATATCAAAACAAACTGTGAACCAACTATCTTCATTGGGTGACAGGTGGATAAGCACCTGAAACATTCATGAACATTGAGATGGCTAGCTTGCTGTTGCAAGCTAATTATGTCCTGGGATATAAACAGTGAGGTTGTTGTTTTAACCTGAAACGCACAAGACCCTTTTATTTGCTGATCTGTCTAGAATATCGACCCGTTTTGATTCCCAAAATGTTCTCTAGTCCGACAATTAATCCACAGACAAAAGGAGAAACCTAGTTAGTTTAAAATAGATACAAGGAGAAACCTAGTTAGTTTAAAATAGACAAAAGGAGACAACTAGTTAGTTTTAAATAGATAAAAGGAGAAACCTAGTTAGTTTAAAATAGATAAAAGGAGACAACTAGTTAGTTTAAAATAGATACAAGGAGACACCTAGTTAGTTTTAAATAGATAAAAGGAGACACCTAGTTAGTTTAAAATAGATACAAGGAGACACCTAGTTAGTTTTAAATAGATAAAAGGAGAAACCTAGTTAGTTTTAAATAGATAAAAGGAGAAACCTAGTTAGTTTTAAATAGATAAAAGGAGAAACCTAGTTAGTTTTAAATAGATACAAGGAGAAACCTAGTTAGTTTCTAGTAATCTCTCCTAGTTCAGTCTTTTTCCGCTGTGGGTTGTAAAATGGCCTTGGCACTACATTTGAGAAAAATGCATTATTTTTTGTTGCATGTATGGATCGTTGCAGCTCATGAAATGTGGGACCAACTACATGCTGTGTTTATATTGTCCTAGTTATTTTCTAGTAATCTCTCCTAGTTGAGTCTTCTTCATGCTGTGTTTATATTGTCCTAGTTATTTTCTAGTAATCTCTCCTAGTTGAGTCTTCTTCATGCTGTGTTTATATTGTCCTAGTTATTTTCTCTCCTAGTTGAGTCTTCTTCATGCTGTGTTTATATTGTCGTAGTTATTTTCTCTCCTAGTTGAGTCTTCTTCATGCTGTGTTTATATTGTCCTAGTTATTTTCTCTCCTAGTTGAGTCTTCTTCATGCTGTGTTTATATTGTCCTAGTTATTTTCTCTCCTAGTTGAGTCTTCTTCATGCTGTGTTTATATTGTCCTAGTTATTTTCTCTCCTAGTTGAGTCTTCTCTTCATGCTGTGTTTATATTGTCCTAGTTATTTCTCTCCTAGTTGAGTCTTCTTCTTCATGCTGTGTTTATATTGTCCTAGTTATTTTCTCTCCTAGTTGAGTCTTCTTCTTCATGCTGTGTTTATATTGTCGTAGTTATTTTCTAGTAATCTCTCCTAGTTGAGTCTTCTTCATGCTGTGTTTATATTGTCGTAGTTATTTTCTCTCCTAGTTGAGTCTTCTTCTTCATGCTGTGTTTATATTGTCCTAGTTATTTTCTCTCCTAGTTGAGTCTTCTTCTTCATGCTGTGTTTATATTGTCCTAGTTATTTTCTCTCCTAGTTGAGTCTTCTTCTTCATGCTGTGTTTATATTGTCGTAGTTATTTTCTCTCCTAGTTGAGTCTTCTTCTTCATGCTGTGTTTATATTGTCGTAGTTATTTTCTCTCCTAGTTGAGTCTTCTTCTTCATGCTGTGTTTATATTGTCCTAGTTATTTTCTCTCCTAGTTGAGTCTTCTTCTTCATGCTGTGTTTATATTGTCCTAGTTATTTTCTCTCCTAGTTGAGTCTTCTTCTTCATGCTGTGTTTATATTGTCCTAGTTATTTTCTCTCCTAGTTGAGTCTTCTTCTTCTGTGGGTTTTCTATGGAGGGTTGGAAACCAACTTTAAAGGTGTAATACTACAACCAACTGGACTGGAGTGTGGACCTCAGTTCATCTTTCAATCACCCACGTGGGTGTGTAGTCCTCTAAACCAATGAGGAGATGGCAGAGGCGGGACTTGCAGCCCATCATGTGTCTAAAAACAGGATCAAGTTCTATATTAGCGCCAGGCGACGCAGACGCTCGATGACGCGCACGAGCAGTTCGGATGCAATCATTGAATGACACGCCTGTGTACATTTATTTAGCACTCATGGCACGGCAATGCAGCCTGGTTGTTAGCATGCTAGTTCCGGTGTTTGTGTTTTTCATCACTGGTCATTTGGACAAATCCCTGAATTCGCAGGTGTCGCCCGTAACTTGCAGGAGAGAGAGAGTGGAGCTCCTCATTCTGGTTCCCACTCATCGTTCTAGAGACAGAGGCTCTGAGTCCCCCGTCACTCTGCAGGGAGAGAGAGAGTGGAGCTCCTCATTCTGGTTCCCACTCATCGTTCTAGCATTTCTTGATCTCTTTCTCTTAAGAGGTATGGACCCAGAACGCATCGAGGCAGCTGGCCAATAAGCTGAGACTTTACTTCTGGGTTAACTAAGATGAATAGTTTATTTACAGAACAGAGAGAGA
>NW_025761397.1:0-2737 GCF_021184085.1 Oncorhynchus gorbuscha
GCTAAATACAGGAGGTACCAGTACAGAGTCAATGTGGAGGCTAAATACAGGAGGTACCAGTACAGAGTCAATGTGGAGGCTAAACACAGGAGGTACCAGTACAGAGTCAATGTGGAGGCTAAATACAGGAGGTACCAGTACAGAGTCAATGTGGAGGCTACAATACAGGAGGTACCAGCATGAGTCAATGTGGAGGCTATATACAGGAGGTACCGTGCACAGAGTCAATGTGGAGGACTATAATACAGGAGGTTCCAGTACAGAGGCAATGTGGAGGCTGTAAAGCAGTGAGGTTACCTGCACAGAGTCAATGTGGAGGATGTAAACAGGGAGTTACCAGTACAGAGTCAATGTGGAGGATATAAACAGGAGGTTCCAGTACAGAGTCAATGTGGAGGATATAAACAGGAGGTTCCAGTACAGAGTCAATGTGGAGGATATAAATAGGAGTTACCAGTACAGAGTCAATGTGGAGGATATAAACAGGAGGTTCCAGTACAGAGTCAATGTGGAGGATATAAACAGGAGTTACCAGTACAGAGTCAATGTGGAGGATATAAACAGGAGGTTCCAGTACAGAGTCAATGTGGAGGCTCTATACAGGAGGTACTGGTACATGTCAATGTGGAGGCTGTATACAGGAGGTCCCGGAAACAGAGTCAATGTGGAGGGCATATACAGGAGGTACCGGAACAGAGTCAATGTGGAGGCTAAATACAGGAGTTACCAGTCCAGAGTCAATGTGGAGCCTAAATACAGGAGTTACCAGTACAGAGTCAATGTGGAGGCTATACACAGGAGGTAGCGGAACAGAGTCAATGTGGAGGCTATATACAGGAGGTACCGGTACAGCGTCAATGTGGAGGCTGTATACAGGAGGTACCAGTACAGCATCAATGTGGAGGCTATATACAGGAGGTACCGGAACAGAGTCAATGTGCGGGACACAGGTAAGTCTAGGAAAAATACTACTCCTATTACAGAGCAAGTGGTAAAGATTCATATGACATCCATTGTTGGAGGACTGTAGCATCTAATGATGAAACATGTAGCATCTCCACAGAGGAGCTCTGTCATCATTGTAGCAGGTTACTAACAAGTTACTTACATTAGCTGTGTTGACTATGACATTACTTTAGCTAATATGGTGACAGCGATGTAGGATGTGTGTAGCAGTTATGAAATGGTTTGGTTTGGAAAGGTTTTAACTCCTGGTCACCTACAGCTGATGTGTTGTGCATTGACGTCCACAAGCGAAGGGAAAAGGTGAGCGAATTGATGTGAGAGGAAATACAACGTGGCAGTTGTGAAAGTGAACTGTGTTTACGCATCATTAGGGTGAATTCATTCAGCCGATTCTGTTGCGATGTGATGCATTTGCTCGATTGTTTACAGTATGATTTGTATCAGTATAGCGCGTGGCTTTAAGGGAAAAGTATGGTCACATCTAATAAAACGAATGTGAAAATGAACAGAGTATTAACACAAATGTGTTTTAACACACTACCTATTCGTAGAAGTATTTATTCATCATCCACATATTCATATTAAGCTTCTACGTCTGTGTACAGGAAAGTATTATTTGTAAGACGTAAGATAAAATATATCTGTTTATTGTTAAATTATCATGACGTTCTTTCCAACACAAAAAGTGTAGTACCTATTGTTTCCAAACTGCGTTACCCACTCCAGCCAGCAGATGGCGATGAGCGTCTTTCAGGTGATGCTTCTTGCATGACGTATAATAGACTGGACGGGACGCTTCTTCAGGAACAGGCGCAAACTCTTACAACCACCTCGGTAGCCTGCTAGACAACATAAAACTGAAAGATTGATTCTTTAGACCAAGTTATTGTACATTAGCTAATGTCAGTGTTTTAGACTAATTTCGGTTGACGTATCTACTGGTGAACTTTAACCTAATGTGCTTGTTCAATTTGCAACCTTGTTAAAGATTGATACTGAGGTTAGCACTAGGCTAGTCGCTAATGCTAGCTAGCTAGCTAGCTAGCTAGCTAACATCCCTGACCATGAGTTCACTAAACTACTCCTCCCCTGCTAAAGAAGAGGAGGTCTGCTTTACGGAGAAAGAATCTTTCAGAATGAAAAAGGAGGAAGAGGAGGCTGTTATAGTGAAAGAAGAGAAAGAACCTTTTAGAGAGGAAGAGGATGCTATCTTAATAAACGTGAAGGAGGAAGACGTTTTGAGAGTGAAAAAGGAGGAGACAGAAGATCCGATTGACACCAGTGAGTACTGTCTTAAAAACAGGGACACAAACTATGCAGTTGTTGAACTAATGTGGGGTTTTTAATGGGCATTCTTACTGTAGGAATTGATAAATGGTCGATCTGCCATTGGTTCATATACTTTTGCGACTTTTCAATTAGATGTATTGAATTCTCTATGTGGTCGACATTCAAGTTCCCCTCATCTAGTATAACAGTCTTTTAAAATTCAATATTGCTGCATATGTTCTACTTAAAATATAAAAAGGAACCCATTTTGTGGAACAACCCTTTTACATTTGCATCACAAATATTTTTTTAAGAAATCAAGATGAAAGTGGCCATTTTAGGCCCTTTTTAGACATATTCATGCCTCTTGTAAGACTGTGATTGCAATAGAAGATCATAAGTTTACCATCTGTTTGATGTTCTCGTTCACACAGGAGAGAGACATGACAATCCTGGATCCTCTGGGGAGACTCAACAACATCCTGATGTTGACGAGGCAGAG
>NW_025761398.1:0-2736 GCF_021184085.1 Oncorhynchus gorbuscha
GGTGGTCCCAGGAATCAAACACCACACTCTACCAACTGGGTGGTCCCAGGAATCAAACACCACACTCTACCAACTGGGTGGTCCCAGGAATCAAACACCACACTCTACCAACTGGGTGGTCCCAGGAATCAAACACCACACTCTACCAACTGGGTGGTCCCAGGAATCAAACACCACACTCTACCAACTGGGTGGTCCCAGGAATCAAACACCACACTCTACCAACTGGGTGGTCCCAGGAATCAAACACCACACTCTACCAACTGGGTGGTCCCAGGAATCAAACACCACACTCTACCAACTGGGTGGTCCCAGGAATCAAACACCACACTCTACCAACTGGGTGGTCCCAGGAATCAAACACCACACTCTACCAACTGGGTGGTCCCAGGAATCAAACACCACACTCTACCAACTGGGTGGTCCCAGGAATCAAACACCACACTCTACCAACTGGGTGGTCCCAGGAATCAAACACCACACTCTACCAACTGGGTGGTCCCAGGAATCAAACACCACACTCTACCAACTGGGTGGTCCCAGGAATCAAACACCACACTCTACCAACTGGGTGGTCCCAGGAATCAAACACCACACTCTACCAACTGAGCTACAGATGGATGTTGTTCCTTCTAATGGAAACTGAACCATGTAGCACAATGTCAGAGTATTTCCATATGTACAGTGGGGCAAAAAGTATTTAGTGAGCCCACACAATTGTGCAAGTTCTCCCACATAAAAACGATGAGGCCTGTAATTTTCATCATAGGTACACTTCAACTATGACAGACAAAATTAGAAAAATAAATCCAGAAATCACATTGTAGGATTTTTAAATTAATTTATTTGCAAATGATGGTGTAAAATAATGATTTCCATATGCTCTGAGTGGCCTGTAGTGTAGTGTGACTGCAGTGGGTCTGTGATTACAACAGCGGTGCTTTAGTGTCTTCTTTACATCCTGAGGATCAGAGCATTCTTCCGCCTGGTCGCCTGATGCCGCTCACACAGACAAACACAGCGTGACATTTCATCTGAGGAGAGCAGAGAGCGAACTTGATCAAGACAGGTCAGGCATATTGGCACTGACGTCGACCTGGACTCTTGTCACACTGTTAACCACCATTCATAGGGAGGATACTGTAGAAGGCACTTACTACTAGTGGCATGGAGGAGAAGGAGAGGAGAGGAAAAGGAAAATGAACTAGCGACAGACACAGCAGGTGTTTGATGTGATATGTTTGCAATGCAAACGCTTTTTCAGAAGAAGCTTGTGATTGATTTTTAATGTGGCGGTTGGTGGATGAGCTGGGCGTGTCTCACAGAGAGAGAGAGAGACCAATGTCTTCTGTCTGTCCGGGAACCATGGATAGAGTGGGGCTAAGACTGAGTAGATTGGTGGAGACTAGATCCGTAACTCTATGCTCGGAAAATGACGCTTTTATTACGCTCCTCCATGGTGAAGGATTCTGAGGAGCCCCAGAATGAAGTTGTGCATTATTGTTATAAACATTTGGAAGGCTTGTCAGTGACAAACAGTAGGCTATGTTCTGTTCTGTTCGCAAGCCCTTACCTAGTTCTATATGACGCTAATTCATCCACTGTGCCATCATACCAATTGTAGTTCATCATCCACCGTGCCATCCTACCAACTATAGTTCATCATCCACCATACCATCCTACCAACTGTAGTTCATCATCCACCGTGCCATCCTACCAGCTATAGTTCATTATCCACCGTGCCATCCTACCAACTATAGTTCATTATCCACCGTGCCATCCTACCAACTACAGTTCATCATCCACCGTGCCATCCTACCAACTACAGTTTATCTTCGACGTTGCCATCCTACCAACTATAGTTCATCATCCATCATGCCATCCCACCAACTATAGTTCATTGTCCACCGTGCCATCCTACCAACTACAGCTCATCATCCACCGTGCCATCCTACCAACTACAGCTCATCATCCACCGTGCCATCCTACCAACTACAACTCATCATCCACTGTGCCATCCTACCAACTACAACTCATCATCCACCGTGCCATCCTACCAACTATAGCTTATCATCCACCGTGCCATCCTACCAACTACAGCTCATCATCCACCATGCCATCCTACCAACTACAGCTCATCATCCACCATGCCATCCTACCAACTACAGCTCATCATCCACCATGCCATCCTACCAACTATAGCTCATCATCCACCGTGCCATCCTACCAACTATAGTTCATCATCCACCATGCCATCCTTCCAACTACAGTTCATCATCCACCATGCCATCCTACCAACTACAGCTCATCATCCACCGTGCCATCCTACCAACTACAGCTCATCATCCACCGTGCCATCCTACCAACTACAGCTCATCATCCACCGTGCCATCCTACCAACTACAGCTCATCATCCACCGTGCCATCCTACCAACTACAGCTCATCATCCACTGTGCCATCCTACCAACTACAGCTCATCATCCACGACATGGAACAGTGAAGTTTTTATGGGTTAGAGAGTTTTCAGTTTTGTATAGTGAAGGATCTCCTGGAAAATGATTTTTAAAAATCCAGGAGTTTATCTTTTTTAATGAGGTAGTGCTTGTTAGCATCTTGTTAGTTTATCTTCTTTAAGGAGGTAGTGCTTGTTAGCATCTTGTTAGTTTATCTTCTTTAATGAGGTAGTGCTTGTTAGCATCTTGTTAGTTTATCTTCTTTAATGAGGTAGTGCTTGT
>NW_025761399.1:0-2734 GCF_021184085.1 Oncorhynchus gorbuscha
TTTCACTATAGAATCATATTGTAAGTGCACGTGCATTTGCAATATGTTTCAATGTGCATTTACCATATGAAATTTGACATGCTCAAAAATGCAAAATTGACTGGTCTGATGAACACAGGATGGCCGAGCAGTGATAGTTGTACATTTCCATTACTCGTTGTGTTGATTTCATCATGTCCATTTGTTTATGTTTTCTCACTTTTGCAAAGTCACTGTGCATTTGCAATATGGTTCAATGGGCAGGTACCATCACGAATTTGTCATGCTATAAAAATCCTGCAGGAATGTGAAATTGACTGGCCCGATGAACTCGGGATGGCTGGGCAGTGATTCTGGTTCATCTCAATGGCTCGTTAGGGTTGATTTCAGAATGTCACTTTTGGTGATGGTACCTCACCGTTTAAACATATTGCTAATGTACAAAAGTCAACTAGCAAGTCAGTGTCCACCAGTCAATTAGATGTCATTCTGACACCAAACTGATACAAATTGACACTAAACCCACTTTTTCCAACCTGTTTAGTAGCCAACTATCACACACTTCAGAGCTGGCCCAAAATTCACAACGCCTTTGGTTCAAACCATTAAAAAAACATAAAACATGTAGTTACGTTCTAGCTGCGGGTCCATTTCTTATGTTACGTGTAGGCCTAGCTGAGGCGACCCGAATCCTAAGTTTCGGCTCGATCGGTCATTTGGTGTCGAGCAAAACCCTAATTGGTGCTGAAAATCCACTTTTTCCATGACTTGCTACGGGGTCCTTGAATGAGCTATCGGACAGAAACGTTGGGGTCTGTCTATATGGGCCGAGACGGTCGCAATGCACCTAGTCTGTGTCTCTGAGACATTTCTAAATGTCGCCATTTTCGTAATGGTCAAAATGAATTCAAATCAAATTTATTTATATAGCCCTTCGTACATCAGCTGATATCTCAAAGTGCTGTACAGAAACCCAGCCTAAAACCCCAAACAGCAAACAATGCAGGTGTAAAAGCACGGTGGCTAGGAAAACTCCTAGAAAGGCCAAAACCTAGGAAGAAACCTAGAGAGGAACCGGGCTATGTGGGGTGGCCAGTCCTCTTCTGGCTGTGCCGGGTAGAGATTATAACAGAACATGACCAAGATGTTCAAATGTTCATAAATGACCAGCATGGTCAAATAATAATAAGGCAGAACAGTTGAAACTGGAGCAGCAGCACAGTCAGATGGACTGGGGACAGCAAGGAGCCATCATGTCAGGTAGTCCTGGGGCACGGTCCTAGGGCTCAGGTCCTCCGAGAGAGAGAGAAAGAAAGAGAGAATTAGAGAGAGCATATGTGGGGTGGCCAGTCCTCTTCTGGCTGTGCCAGGTGGAGATTATAACAGAACGTGGCCAAGATGTTCAAATGTTCATAAATGACCAGCATGGTTGAATAATAGTAAGGCAGAACAGTTGAAACTGGAGCAGGAGCATGGCCAGGTGGACTGGGGACAGCAAGGAGTCCTCATGTCAGGTAGTCCTGGGACATGGTCCTAGGGCCCAGGCCAGTTGAAACTGGAGCAGCAGCATGGCCAGGTGGACTGGGGACAGCAAGGAGTCATCATGTCAGGTAGTCCTGGGGCATGGTTCTAGGGCTCAGGTCCTCGAGAGAGAGAAAGAAAGAGAGAAGGAGAGAATTAGAGAACGCACACTTAGATTTACACAGGACACCGAATAGGACAGGAGAAGTACTCCAGATAAACAAACTGACCCTAGCCCCCGACACATAAACTACTGCAGCATAAATACTGGAGGCTGAGACAGGAGGGGTCAGGAGACACTGTGGCCCCATCCGAGGACACCCCGGACAGGGCCAAACAGGAAGGATATAACCCCACCCACTTTGCCAAAGCACAGCCCCCACACCACTAGAGGGAAATCTTCAACCACCAACTTACCATCCTGAGACAAGGCCGAGTATAGCCCACAAAGATCTCCGACACGGTACAACCCAAGGGGTGGGGGAACCCAGACAGGCCGACCACAACAGTGAATCAACCCACCCAGGTGACGCATCCCCCCAGGGACGGCACGAGAGAGCCCCAGCAAGCCAGTGACTCAGCCCCCGTAACAGGGTTAGAGGCAGAGAATCCCAGTGGAAAAGGGGAACCGGCCAGGCAGAGACAGCAAGGGCGGTTCGTTGCTCCAGAGCCTTTCCGTTCACCTTCCCACTCCTGGGCCAGACTACACTCAATCATATGACCCACTGAAGAGATGAGTCTTCAGTAAAGACTTAAAGGTTGAGACCGAGTTTGCGTCTCTGACATGGGTAGGCAGACCGTTCCATAAAAATGGAGCTCTATAGAGAAAGCCCTGCCTCCAGCTGTTTGCTTAGAAATTTAGGGACAATTAGGAGGCCTGCGTCTTGTGACCGTAGCGTACGTATAGGTATGTACGGCAGGACCAAATCAGAGAGGTAGGTAGGAGCAAGCCCATGTAATGCTTTGTAGGTTAGCAGTAAAACCTTGAAATCAGCCCTTGCTTTGACAGGAAGCCAGTGTAGAGAGGCTAGCACTGGAGTAATATGATCAAATTTTTTGGTTCTAGTCAGATTCTAGCAGCCGTATTTAGCACTAACTGAAGTTTATTTAGTGCTTTATCCGGGTAGCCGGAAAATAGAGCATTGCAGTAGTCTAACCTAGAAGTGACAAAAGCATGGATTAATTTTTCTGCATCATTTTTGGACAGAAAGTTTCTGATTTTTGCAATGTTACG
>NW_025761400.1:0-2734 GCF_021184085.1 Oncorhynchus gorbuscha
GCTCTCTGTTCAACCTGATAATACACTGAGCTCTGTTCAACCTGATAATACACTGAGCTCTCTGTTCAACCTGATAATACACTGATCTCTCTGTTCAACCTGATAATACACTGAGCTCTCTGTTCAAACTGATAATACACTGAGCTCTCTGTTCAACCTGATAATACACTGAGCTCTCTGTTTGACCAGCTCCTTTTCATGATAATACACTGAGCTCTCTGTTCAACCTGATAATACACTGAGTTCTCTGTTCAACCTGATAATACATGATAATACACTGAGCTCTCTGTTTACACTGAGCTCTCTATTTCTGTTCAGCCTGATAATACACTGAGCTCTCTGTTCAACCTGATAATACACTGAGCTCTCTGTGAGCTCAAACTGATAATACACTGAGCTCTCTGTTCAACCTGATAATACACTGAGCTCTCTGTTCTGATAATACCTGATAATACACTGAGCTCTCTGTTCAACCTGATAATACACTGAGCTCTCTGTTCAACCTGATAATACACTGAGCTCTCTGTTCAACCTGATAATACACTGAGCTCTCTGTTCAACCTGATAATACACTGAGCTCTCTGTTCAACCTGATAATACACTGAGCTCTCTGTTCAACCTGCATGATAATACACTGAGCTCTCTGTTCAAACTGATAATACACTGAGCTCTCTGTTCAACCTGATAATACACTGAGCTCTCTGTTCAACCTGATAATACACTGATCTCTCTGTTCAACCTGCATGATAATACACTGAGCTCTCTGTTCAACCTGATAATACACTGAGCTCTCTGTTCAACCTGATAATACACTGATCTCTCTGTTCAACCTGCATGATAATACACTGAGCTCTCTGTTCAACCTGATAATACACTGAGCTCTCTGTTCAACCTGATAATACACTGAGCTCTCTGTTCAACCTGATAATACACTGAGCTCTCTGTTCAACCTGATAATACACTGAGCTCTCTGTTCAACCTGATAATACACTGAGCTCTCTGTTCAACCTGATAATACACTGAGCTCTCTGTTCAACCTGATAATACACTGAGCTCTCTGTTCAACCTGCATGATAATACACTGAGCTCTCTGTTCAACCTGATAATACACTGAGCTCTCTGTTCAACCTGCATGATAATACACTGAGCTCTCTGTTCAACCTGATAATACACTGAGCTCTCTGTTCAACCTGATAATACACTGAGCTCTCTGTTCAACCTGATAATACACTGAGCTCTCTGTTCAACCTGATAATACACTGAGCTCTCTGTTCAACCTGATAATACACTGAGCTCTCTGTTTAACCTGATAATACACTGAGCTCTCTGTTCAACCAGATAATACACTGAGCTCTCTGTTCAACCTGATAATACACTGATCTCTCTGTTCAACCTGATAATACACTGAGCTCTCTGTTCAACCTGATAATACACTGAGCTCTCTGTTCAACATGATAATACACTGAGCTCTCTGTTCAACCTGATAATACACTGATCTCTCTGTTCAACCTGATTCACTGAGCTCTGTTCAACCTGATAATACACTGAGCTCTCTGTTCAACCTGATAATACACTGAGCTCTCTGTTCAACCTGATAATACACTGAGCTCTCTGTTCAACCTGATAATACACTGAGCTCTCTGTTCAACCCTGATAACTAGCTCTCACTGAGCTCTCTGTTCAACCTGATAATACACTGAGCTCTCTGTTCAACCTGATAATACACTGAGCTCTCTGTTCAGCCTGTTCATGATAATACACTGAGCTCTCTGTTCAACCTGATAAGCCTCTTTCACTACAGCTCTCTGTTCAACCTGATAATACACTGAGCTCTCTGTTCAACCTGATAATACACTGAGCTCTCTGTTCAACCTGATAATACACTGAGCTCTCTGTTCAACCTGATAATACACTGCTCTCTCTGTTCTGATCTCTCTGTTCAACCTGATAATACACTGAGCTCTCTGTTCAACCTGATAATACACTGGCTCTCTGTTCACACTGAGCTCTCTGTTCAACCTGATAATACACTGGCTCTCTGTTCAACCTGATAATACACTGAGCTCTCTGTTCAGCCTGATAATACACTGAGCTCTCTGTTCAACCTGATAATACACTGAGCTCTCTGTTCAACCTGATAATACACTGAGCTCTCTGTTCAACCTGATAATACACTGAGCTCTCTGTTCAACCTGCTGATAATACACACTGAGCTCTCTGTTCAACCTGATAATACACCTGATCTCTCTGTTTAACCTGCATGATAATAATCTCTCTACACTGAGCTCTCTGTTCAACCTGATAATACACTGAGCTCTCTGTTCAACCTGATAATACACTGAGCTCTCTGTTCAAGCTCCTGTTCAACCTGATAATACACTGAGCTCTCTGTTCAACCTGATAATACACTGAGCTCTCTGTTTCAACCTGATCAGCCTGATAATACACTGATCTTCTGTTTCACCTGATAATACACTGAGCTCTCTGTTCAACCTGATAATACACACTGATCTCTCTGTTCAACCTGATAATACACTGGGCTCTCTGTTCAACCTGATAATACACTGGGCTCTCTGTTCAACCTGATAATACACTGAGCTCTCTGTTCAGCCCTGATAATACACTGAGCTCTCTGTTCAAGCTCCTGATAATATACTGAGCTCTCTGTTCAACCTGATAATACACTGAGCTCTCTGTTCAACCAGATAATACACACTGATCTCTCTGTTCAACC